>NC_084598.1:38074153-38099153 GCF_033807715.1 Cololabis saira
CGTAAAGACGGGGGTTGAGAGCCAGAACAGAGGGATTAAGACACCAGGAACAGAAGAGTGGAGCAACAACACACTGAAGGACCATGGGAGGCAGGAAGCTGCCGCTCCGGACTGGAATGAAGGGTTGATTTGGTGGGCAAAGTGGGGGAGGGTCACGCTGGAGAAAACGGTGGACCTTAGGAAGGAGGGATGTAGGTGCTGTGGGTGAAACAAGGACCAGCCTCCATAAAAAAAAGTTGGGATACGGTGTAAAATGTAAATGCAACGCCACTACGTTGTTTTAAAACTTGGTCGTCCTCAGCTTTCCTTGGCCGTCTTTGCAATCCTTGATCGTCCTTGGCCGTCCTTTGCCATCCGTGGCCGTCCTTGGTCGTCCTTGGCTGTCTTGGCCGTCCTTGGTTGTCCTTGGCCGTCCTTTGATGTCCTTTGATGTCCTTTGATGTCCTTTGCCGTCCGTGGTCGTCCTTGGCCGTTCTTGGGCGTCCTTGGCCGTTCTTGGGCGTCCTTGGGCGTCCTTGGCCATCCTTGGGCGTTCCTTGGTCGTCCTTGGTCGTCCTTGGACGTCCTTGGCCATCCTTTTGCCGTCCTCGGTCATCTTTGGCTGTCCTTGGCCATCCTTGCCAGAAACAAGCCCCCCCCCCCATAAAAAGTTGGGATACGGTGTAAAACGTAAATAAAGCCACTACAGTGTTTTAAAACTTAATACAAAAGAAAACAAGCTAAAAACTATTGTTACGAACTTTTTCGTTGGACCTACAAAGCCACACCCCCCCAGTGATGCAGTATGAACCTTAGCAAAGTGTTGCTGAAATGTGCAAGGTCTTATCTGTTGTGTGAATATACATTTATCAGCAAGGAGAACTGTTGGAACCCTCTTCGATGCCGTCCACAGGTTTATTGATGAGTATGTTTGAAACCTCCCTTTACACATTCTGCACAGCATCATGGGAAACCGGGCCTCCTTTAACACGCCCACCTCACGTCAATCAAAGTTATCAATTTAAATCCCCATGCAGATATGAGGACTTAGTGGGCAAAGCTAGCTTTGATTGACATATGGTAGATGTGTTCCTTCAAAACTGCTCACCGGGTCACATGAACAAATGCTTCATCCGCTGTTCCCAGAATGCATCAGCGGCTGCTTGCTCTCTAGCTTTAAAACCTTCTTATTTACTGCTGTATTTTGAGTAATCTCCCACAATGCAATGTAACTTTTGTATTTCTTATCTTTATCTTTACTTTTCAATGCTCTTTTTAATGTTTTGATATAAAGCACTTAGATTTTTCTCCTACGTGAAATTTGCTCTCCAGATAAAAAAGGCCCTACCATTTTAATAGTGGCCGCGTCCCTGGCGCACAGAGATTTCTCCACATTCTTGGGATGTTTTAATGGCCGTTATTGATTTCACAATTTTACACAGAAGGATATTATGCTGAAACTCTCTCATAATTTGCAGACAGATTCGGATTCTTGAACTCGTCTCTGACTTCTTGACCCCTAATTGGTTGCAAGATGCTCCTTAGGGATTTTCTCCGACCTTTAGTTGCCCATGTCCTGACATTTATGGGATGTAGATTAAATTCCATTAAATTGAAAATGACAAAATACCTTTCATAAAATGATAAATCCAGATTGGTCTTTTCTGGTCATTTGTGCAGAAGAAGAGAGGTTTCCAGACGTTGTAATCTGTCCTTAACCACGTGGTACACATCTACCCAGCAGTGCCGGAGTCGGAGGTTGTAATTTCAGGGGTGTACCGCAGTTTGGGCGAACATGTGGAACGAATCGTGCGTCTGAATTCCTCCACAAAGTAAAAACAAGCACAGTGCGGCTGACTCGGCACTGCAAGGTGTTTCCAGAGATGTTATGGGGATACCAGGTGTCTCCTGTCCTGTTGGATTCACAGGCCTGAGGAAGTGCAGGGACTTGGACCACACTTGAAGGTGGATGAGAAAGAGGGACGTGGTGGGAACCTGGGGCCAAGAGGAAATGAGGAGGGGGGGCTGGAAAAGGAAGGGGGGGCCAGGCTGGAAAAGGGGGTCGTGGAGCCTGATGATGACGGATTGTGCAAGACGGGGCGAAGCCAAGCGCTGATAAGCTGCAGCTGTTGGACGATCGGCGGGAAGAGAGGAGCTGAAGAAAACCGTCCTGCCATGATTCCCGGAGTCTGGCCGAAGCTCAACATTTGGGGGTGGGGGGGATCTTGCAAGGAGGGCTTTCTTTCAGGGCCGGCGTTGGGATCTGTTGGGGACTCTGAGGGAGGAAATGGTTTGCGTCTTTTCCTCAAGATCAGCTTTCATGTCTGAGACAACAAGCATTCCTCCCATCCTTCAGGGGTGGGGTTGGGGGGTTGAAACCCGCAGGAATCCGGTCCACGACAGCCGCCCCCGGACCTGGACCCTGTTTTTGGGAGTTTACCTCATTTTGTTTCCTAGACATGTAGGAGTGGATGTGGAAGACAGGGGGGAGGGGGGCGTCTATATTTAACCCCCCATCGGTCAGTGTTCCTTCCTGAGCTGGGTGTGTGTTCGTGCTGGGTGTGTGTTGGGTGTGTGTTTGCTGCTGCACGTCTGTGGCTCCGGGCCTCCAACTGGGTCACGGCCGATTTCTCAACTTTAGTCTAAAGGAGGAATTACAGGGAAGCCGGACTTGAGGCCGCCGGCACGACGCCGGCCGCCGTAAACCTCAACGACACGAAGGAGAGCAAAACATACATGGAGACGGGACCGAGGCTTTACTGGGATCTTTCATCCGTCTTCCCTTCCGTTGGTCACCTGTTCACCTGTTCACCTGTTCACCTGTTCACCTGTAACCGGCTCATGAACAGCAGGTTCGTCATTTTCAGGTGTCATCAGTGTTCACAGTTCACCCATTAAGGATTTGAAAAAGGTCCTGACTCCATCCATCCATCCATCCATCCATCCATCCATCCATCCATCCATCCATCCATCCATCCATCCATCCATCCATCCATCCATCCATCCATCCATCCATCCATCCATTTGTTTATTTGTTTAAAAGGATCCCCATTAGCTGACGCCAAAACGAAAGCTAGTCTTCCTGGGGTCCAGACAATAAAATACAAAATCAAACATACAATCTCAATTCATAAAGTACATAAAAAAATAAAATAAAATTACAAATAAGAAATAAAGAAAAATATCATACAAATCATATATAATTTGATGTATTGATCTCATTCAATCAGATACACTATATGATGTTAAGGTGATGACAACAAATACATTCTTAGTCTTCATTTACAATCAGCCTCTTTTAATTTCACGAATCTCACCTGGAAGGGTTTTCCAATATGCAACGGATCTATAAAGTACTGTCCTCTTCCTAGAGTCAGACTTAGGTAAGGGTAACATAATACAACCACTATTCGCCCCTCGAGTGTTTTATGAATGAATATTTGAACAATAAGTTATATTATTATAGAGAAATGTAGGAGTCTGAGCGTTAATAATTCTATGGAAATATGTAGATATCCTATCCTCAACCCTCAGCCAGGAAAGACGTTCATTTCTGCAACACTTGTTCTTGGAGAACAACCAGAACAAGTCTTGCACCCTTGATTTTTTTGTTCAATGCCACAGACCAAACAACTGAACAGTAATCCAAATGACACAAAACCAAACTAACAACTTGACAAAACAATTGTGTGTTGAGAAATGGTGCACATTTACGCATCACGGCAACAGCTCTGCCCATTTTGGCAACAACTTTGTTGATGTGATCAGACCATGACGATGTACAATCCAGCCAAAGTCCAAGAAACTTCACAGTTTTTACTTGTTGAATTGTTTGACTATCAATTTGTATATTCATTTTAGGATGATCAGATAATCTATTGGTTGAACCAAACATCATACTCTTTGTTTTTAATGTATTAAGAATAATTGTATTTGTTTTGATCCAATTATATAATATGGCGATCTCACAAGACAGAACCTGATTAAGCTCTGAACATGTGGGGGCTGCATAATAAAGAGTAGAATCATCAGCAAACATAGTCAACTTAGCCTTACTGAGTACATACGGCATATCATTTGTAAAAATTGAAAATAAAAGAGGTGCCTAACAGCTACTCTGGGGGACTCCGCAGTCCAGGGACTTTCTATCAGATAAAGCAAACTATCCATCCATCCATCCATCCATCCATCCATCCATCCATCCATCCATCCATCCATCCATCCATCCATCCATCCATCCATCCATCCATCCATCCATCCATCCATCCTTCCATCCATCCATCCATCCATCCATCCTTCCATCCATCCATCCATCCATCCATCCATCCATCCATCCATCCATCCTCACAGTGAAGCTAAAAACAAATAGCCAACAACTGAAATATCTTGGTCAGAACAAAAATGTTTTAAAGACAAAAAGTCACTGGATTATTAACAAAATGTCACTTAAAAATATACTAAACCTCATTTAGGAAGCATGTTAGTAACGTCTTGTAGATTTTATTTGATTCATTTCTATATTTTTGTGTTCACCGTCTTGACTGATTCGTTGGACAGAAGGGCCGGTGCTAACTGTGTTGATCAGCTCGTTCCAGACTTGTGTCTCGTTGGTCAAACAGAGGAAAATCAAACGCTGTATTTTAGTTAAAACTACCTCCACCTCCATGTCGGAAGAATCATTCTTCCTCCTCTCATTTCTTTTAACATGCAGCATCTCAAGAGTTAGACCTGCAGGTTGAGGACGCACCTTTCCATCACCTGGTTGGGACTATAGGTTGGCGCAGCCCCAACCCTTGACATGTGGCATGACCTCTGACCTGATGGTGGGGTGAGGGTTCCGACCTCTGGCCATCGTGAGTACGGAGTTTCACCTCAAACAATTAAGTTGATGTGAGGATTCATAAAAGTGTGAATGTGACTGAGCTGCTAATAAATCCTGCTTTACTTCGGTTGACGAAGCCAACTCTTAGCAAGTATTCACGCTCAACTTCCCTTCAAGACCTAATCGCTCTCAGACGTGCGCCCTGGGTCGCACATGTGGCTGAATTAAACACGTATTTAATGAGAAGTTGGCCAAAAGTATGAAATATCTCGCTCTCGGTGCCAAAACCTCCATAAAACGGATCAGAACCAGAGACGTGTAAAAGAACTGGACAACCCTCCCTGGCGTCGCCCATAATGCTTCTGGAGAGTCGGTTTGATAATGTCCTCATCCATCCATCCATCCATCCATCCATCCATCCATCCATCCATCCATCCATCCATCCATCCATCCATCCATCCATCCACCCATCCATCCATCCATCCATCCATCCATCCATCCATCCATCCATCCATCCATCCATCCATCCATCCATCCATCCATCCATCCATCCATCCATCCATCCATCCATCCATCCATCCATCCATCCATCCATCCAATGATGGTAACTACCGTATTTTCAGCACTATAAGGTGCACCTAAAAGCCTTTAATTTTCTCAAAAACCGGCAGTGCGCCTTATATATGATCATTACGGTAATTTCTGTTACTGTAGTCAGGGGGATTGTGGGTAATATAGTTGGTGTCGCCCAAGTAATGGCACTAAAAACGTCAGGAATCGTCACAGATGTTCAAGACAACAGCAGCGACGCTGACTCGCATAATGGCGACTTTCACGAGACGGAGCAAAGCTGGTTTTTATTTTGTTAATAAAAATTTTGACATACGGTACTTTTCTTCTTGTTTTTTTTTTTTGCATTTGCTGTAGGATTTTGTAGCATTTCATGTATTGCAGCTCCATCAGGTAGATACGTAACTCAACCCCAGCCACTATAGTACGGTATTTTACCAGATATTTAGTGCGCCTTATAATGCGGTGCGCCTTATATATGGAAATAGTTTTAAAATATGTAATTCATTGAATGTGTGCCTTATAGTGCGGAAAATACGGTACCTTAAATTAGATCTGTCCATATTTCAGGCGTCGCTACTCAAACAGGTGCCGCCAGATCCCTGCTGGGACTATCTGTCAATCATGCACCTAGCCGTTCTGGTGGAGCCTCAGTGAGGTCCAGCTGGACGGCCCATGGACTGGTTCTGCATGCCTAAAGTGATGACAGCTAACTGTCCGATATCATAAACTGCAAATCATCCATCATTAAAAAAGACTAATTCATGCATAAATTTGTGGTGTGATATAGTTTCACCGGATGATGCAGATTAAAAGGTTTTTGAGACTATTGAGAGCAAAAATACGAATTATTTCTGCAGTAAAGTTAAAGATCTGAGCCGGGCCACGGACTCACACCGGTTCACTTTGAGTCTGTCTCGTGATCTGTGTCTGGTCTCGGCCCGTTCACGGTCATTTCCACCCAAAACAGAGAACACTGAACCAATCACAGCGCGGTGGGGGCAGGGTTTATGTGATGACTCATACAGGAGCTTCTAATAGCATCCTGGATACTCAGGTTTTTCACTTGGTACCACCTGGAAATCCCGTCTGGAACCAGACTGACTGAGGAGGACAATAATCGGGCTGCCTGGGAGACGAACTCCCACCACTCGTTGGAGGAACTGCAGTTTTTGTGATTTCTACGTTAATGGCGCCTTAAATTGTACAATTTCTATGCATGTAAAGCACTTTTTGCTACATATATGTGTGAAAAGTGCTTTATAAATGAGGTTTGATTGATTGATTGATCAGTTGGAAGAACATGTGTTCGGGGCCCGTCTCCCGCCAGAATCCGGCATCAGTCACAGGAAACAGCGTTCGGGGACTCTTTACTTTCTATAAAGAGAACCACATGACTTCTCGATTGTCGTTGAAATGAGCTGTTTATACCCAATATCCATCTGTGAAATGTTGTTTATTGCTGCTGAGCGAGTCCCCAGCAGCTGCAGCTTCGGGGGGACGGCGGTGACAGATCCAGCGAGCTGGATGCTCACATGCGTCCTGGTCCATCTGGGCCGCAGAAACAAGCGTGAGAACCAGCAGAAGTCTTTCCCGGGTTCCTGACACAACATCGTCACCAGTGGCGGCTGGTGCTAAAAATGTTTGGAGGGCGCAATGTACCTTGGCGTACATGGGGGTGTAACGGTACACAGGAGGCACGGTTAGGTACCAGCTTGGTACAACGGGGGAAAAATAAAGGTAGAAAATAATATTTTGGTCATTTAATTTTGAAAAATGTAAACATCATAAGTTTTAGATTTAGTTCAGTTCTGCTGCAGTGGAAAAAAAAACTGAACATAAAGTAGGGGTTTAACATTTCAACAAGTCCACTGGTATCTTGTATTGTTTTTTTCTTCCTGGTTTGGGTTCAGTTTATTTAACACATAAGAGAGAAGAAAAACATTAACATTTCCTTTGTTCTGACTGGAATTTATATTATTTGAAAAGATAACGTTCCTTTCTTTCAGATATTTGATCAACAAATATTATTTCAAAAGCAAGTGTTATTTAACCGATTTAAAACAAACATAAGAATCTGTTTTGTGTAGTTCAGTTTGATTTTCTAAAAAAAGACGGGGAATGAATTGTCCAATCGCATTAGATTAAAAACAACATACGAGTATGTCACGATACTGATCGCTGATTCGTTGCTGATAACTGAGTTTCTGCACACGACTGCATCCCTTTTTAAGAATCAAATTTAAACCAATTAACAGAGATCCTCAGGTCATGGCCTTATCAAATAACTGTTTAATTGTTTAATTGTTTAATTAGGATCCCCATTAGCTACAGCATGACTGCAGCTATTCTTCCTGGGGTCTGCCAACATTTTAAAATAATACAGTACTAAACATAACATAATAAAAGCAAACCAAATACATTTCCACTAGATAAAGAGAATATCAAATTAAAAATACTCCAGGGCCGCTCGGTGGCGCAGTGGGTTAAGCAAGCGGCTCAAATACTGAGGCTACAGTCCTCCTGCAGCAGTCGCAGGTTTGAATCCGGCCTGCACACCTTTGCTGCATGTCATCCCCATTCTCCCTCTCTACCCCCTTCCTGTCTGCAACTTGAATAAAGGGCCACTAGAGCCACAAAAAAATCTAGAAAAAAAAAAAAAAAATACTCTGGAATGTGGAATGTCTGCTTTTTTTGAGTTCATCTGAGGTTTGTCAAAAAGTCTTAAAAGCAGTCCACAATCTCCTTTCATTTGTAGTCTAGAACTTCACAACTGATCTAATACAGAAAAAAAAAGAAAAAAATTCACTCAACAACAGTCATAACCAACTATGTTTCAATTTCGAGCATGTCAGACAATCAGTCTCAGCAAGATCATCAAATGCTGGAGAGCTGACACTGGATTCTGTTTGACCAGCGCCCCTTACTTCCAGAAGTAAATACAATAAAATAAAAAACATTTTGGAACCAAATAAATATTTAAATAACATTTAATTACTATTGACACTTACGTATTGCTGCTTGCGTATTGCATTCACTTGCGAAAAAAAATCTGCTCTGTTTTTCTGAATTAACCAGATAGCTCACAACTTGCAAGAAGCTATCATTCATAGTCATAGTTGCAGCTATAGAACAAGACTATAATAAGTTAGTCTCAAATATAGCTTCGCGGTAGATATGCTGCTATAGGCCTATGCTGCAGGGGGGCACCGACATGATCCACTGGGCGGTGCCTCTCACCCTTCTTCTCCTCTCCTCCTCTCCTCTTCCCATCCTCTCTTCTCCATTTCCATTTTTATTTATTATAAGTATCTCATAGCTATCGTTTTTGTCCATCGCTCCTGTAGTTTCTTGTGCTGGCCCCCCCTTTTTTCTCTTTTGTGCATGTTTGCAGGCCGGAGCTTCGGGAGCTGCGTGCTGGCCTGCGGTCCCGGTCACCCCCCACCCCCGGTCATCCCGCTGCTGCTTCCACATGCCTGCTGTGTGCTGCTGACGTCCCTGACTCCCCCAGTCTGGCCTCCGGCAGGAGGGTCCCCCCTTATGAGCCAGGTCCTGCTCAAGGTTTCTTCCCTCCTAAAGGGGAGTTTTTCTTGCCACTGTTTGGCTTAAGGTTTTTCTCCCACTAGGGGAGTTTTTACCTGCCATTGTTTATGTAATAACTGCTCGGGGGTCATGTTCTGGGTCTCTGGAAAGCGTTTAGAGACAACATCTGTTGTATTAGACGCTATACAAATAACATTGAATTGAATTGAATTGAATTCACTTGAGAGCTGGAAGCAAACATGTCCTGCCTGTCCAGTTTAATCCAGTTTTATTTTGCTTTTGGTTTGAAACATTGGGAGATACTCTTGTCTTTAAGTTTTAAAGATGGTATTGTTATTAGTTTGTCGACTTTGCGCAGGCACCTCAGGACTTTGCGGTTGTTCAGAAAAACAGAGCAGATTTTTTTTTTTCATTAAAACCTTTCCCGGAATTCTGAGATAATTAACTCGTTAATTCAGAAAAAACAGCAGATTTTTTTTTCTCAAGTGAATGCAATACGCTTTCATAGACAGTCACCCGCAGACTGAAATAACACCTTTTAATAATTATTTGCATCTTACATGTTTTTTATTTTATTTTTTATTTTTCATCTCTTGTTTGATGGGGGGGCGCCGTAGCGCCCTTTCCGACCAGCCGCCACTGATCGTTGCGTAACGAGCAGCGTGCGTGGGCGGGCCGCCTCGCCAGCGTTCCCAGTGAAACGCTGGCACGAGTCTCGTTGGGAACGTTTCAGAAACAAACACACTCCGCAGACTTAATCACATTTCTCAGATTCAGTCTGCGGAGCTGCAGTCAAACCGAGTTCATTAAAGACGAAAAACCGTGAAAAAGATAAGACCACATCTCCTCCTCTCGGATAATTGGGATTTAACCGGTTCCCACAGCCCTGCAGCCGGGGAGGTTGGCCGCGGCAGGATGACGTAGAGCCCGGAGTGCCGCGGTTCCCACGCTGCTCGGCATGTGATGCGGAGCCGCTGGGACCCGGCCTGCACTCATCAGCGCTGGCGGGAAAACGCCAAGAAAACACAGCGCTCACATGACGGGATAAAAAAAAAGCACCCAAGCGTGGACCCGGGGGTTAGAGGTCGGAGTTCTCCGTGTTCTGTTTACGCGGCGGTAAACCCCCCCCAGATGTGGCTTTGGCTCGGAGAAAATCATCCACGTCGTCTCTCAAGACACAGCCAAAGAAAACACACACTATCGAGCCGTAAATCTGCTCCCTTCAACAGCACGACTCTCGAGTCGCGTTAATCTCCTCCGTCAAACTGACCTCTGACCTCTCTGGTTCACACCTGGTATTATCAGGCAAAACACAGACAATTTTAAAAAAGGACTAAAAACCTTTCTTTTTAGCAAAGCATTTTATCACTAAACAATGCTGTTGTTTTTTTTCTTCCCTAGTTGCTGTTTTTAATTGTTTTATTCTCTTTCCTGCCATGTCTTGACTTTTTATCCCTTTTTTATCTTATCTTGATTTTATTATTTCTGTTTCCTTTTAATGATCAAACTGTAGCACTTTGAGATTTTCAGTAATGTAAAGTGCATTATAAATAAAATGTATTATTATTATTATTATTATTATTATTATTATTATTATTATTACAACACCGAGTGGGTACTGACGCACTGCTGAATCGATTTATGCTGAGAAATGACAGGAAATGGTGTGGTTTTATCATCCTTCCTGCATATTACTGAGGGATATTCCAACAATAAAACCTGATTCATGAAGAAATAGCAGCTAATTTATGTGGAATACGTCTCATTCCAGACCTCAGAGCTCTGCTTATGGCTCAGCGCACAAATAAACATCAGCTGATGGTCATCGCTCGCTTATTACCTAAGAACACATGTTTTCCTTCTTCAGCAAACGTTTTTGACATGTTTTTGCCAAAATACCGCGGAGGTGCAGAAGCAGAGATCCTGTTTCACGTCTGTTCATGGGAGGTGGTTAAAGGGGGCGGAGTCAGCGTAGAGATGTTTCAGACCTCATCAGGTTGAAGGACGTAAAACCAGACACTGTTGCATAATAATGTTTTGAGTTCATTTCAAACTGGTGGCGTCATTAGTATAGCCTCTTGGCACTTTTATATGAACTTGACCTAATGCCAAGACTACCAGCAAGACTACCAGCAAGACTACCAGCATCAATACCACCAAGACTACCACCAAGACTACCGCCATGACTACCACCAAGACCACCAACAACTACCTCTGTAACTACCACCTTGACTACTGCCATGATGACCCCCAATACTACCACCAATACTATCACCAAGATTATCAGCAAGACTACCACCAAGACTACCACCAAGATTATCAGCAAGACTACCACCAAGACTACCACCAAGACTAACGCCATAACTACCACCAAGACTACCACCAAGATTATCAGCAAGACTACCACCAAGACTACCACCAAGACTAACGCCATAACTACCACCAAGACTACCACCAAGACCACCACCAATACTATCACCAAGACTACCACCAAGACTACCACCAAGACTACCACCAAGACTACCACCAAGACTACCACCAAGATTACCAGCAAGACTACCACCAAGACTACCACCAAGACTACCACCAAGACTACCACCAAGATTACCAGCAAGACTACCACCAAGACTAACACCAAGACTAACGCCATAACTACCACCAAGACCACCAACAACTACCTCTGTGACTAGCACCTAGACTACCACAAATACTACCACCAAGACTACTACCAAGACTACCACCAAGACCACCACCAAGACTACCTCTGTGACTACCACCTAGACTACCGCCATGATGACCCCAAGACTACCACCAAGACTATGCAATGTATATACTGTCTATATCTTGTAATTATATATATTTTTTACTTTTTACTTTTTTACCCCCTTCCCTGCATGTGTGTGTTAAGTGTACTGCTGCTAACACGTGAGTTTCCCAATTGAGGGAGTAATAAAGGATTATCTTATCTTTTATCTTATCTTACTACCACCAAGACTACCGCCAATATGGCCACCAAGATTACCACCATGAATACCACCAAGACTACCACCATGAATACCCCCAAGACTGCCGCCAAGACTACCACCAACACTACCACCAAAGCTACCACCAAGACTGCCGCCAAGTCTCCTACCAAGACTACCACCAAGACCCCCAACAACTACCACCAAGACTAACACCATGACTACCATCAAGACTACTACCAAGACTATATCCAGGACTACCAGCAAGAATACCACCAAGACCACCTCCATGACTACCACCAAGACTGCTGCCAAGACTGCTTCCCCTTAAGTAAAGTAAAGAAGAAGAAGAAGAACCGGGTGACATCACAGAGGTTGTTGTTATGATCAACAGGTTTGATAAAGTTCAGGATCAGTGGAAACCAAAGTTCCCAGATGACCAGAAACATCTGGCTCCGTCCTCAGGGGAGCCTGAACATCTGCGTCAGTCCATCTGTGGGATTCTCTGGGAGAGGTTTTTGTGGGAACCAAAGTCCACCAACCGAGACCTTTACCCACAATGCCATCTCACATGCACACTGACCTTCAGCAGCCTCATCCTGTTGCTCTCGCTCCGCTCCAGACTCCTGCTGTGGAGAGACGGGCTCCGGACCACCGGCACCGGCTGCACCTCTCCCTCCCCACACCAGTCCGAGCTCAGGACGCACCCCATGTGGGTGGAGGGGGGGGCTGGGGGGTCAGGGGTCAGGGGTCGGGGGTCGGTGCTGGACTCGTCTCCGCTCGGCTCCTCGCCTCGTCCCTCGCCAGGCGGACTCCGGCGCCGCTGCTCCCGGCCAGCTGTTTTTGTCAGCTGGAGAGGAGGAGACCAGGCCCCGCCCCCCTTTTCCTGGCTCTGGTTCAGCCCCGAGTTACGGGGACGCTCTGTACCCCCCCCACCCCCCCTCTCCGGTTCAGCCCAGCTGCAGTCACATGTGGACCCCCCCGTTTATGTTTCTACCCCCCCCACTCAGAAACTTCTCTTAGCTTTAACCAACTGCATCCCAGAGCGTCTCCCTCTCCTCCTGCGTCTGCAGCAGCCCCTCCAGCCACCGTTGCCTCACTCTTATATGTACAATTGCCCCTCTGTTCTCACCCCCCTGCCCCCCCTCCCCTCTGCTTCCTGCTCCGAGGTACAGGCAGCTACTCCTTCACATTGTTGGTATTGTGCTGAGCAACACCAGGAAAACCAGGACGGCTGTCGGGATGCTGCAGGAGCCGAGCGACCCGGGATGCTGCAGTCCGCCAGTAACTGAGCCGTCCCTTATTCGTACTGCAAGGCCACGCAAACCCCCCCTCTCCAAACCTACTTCTTTATTTTAGACTACGCCAAGACTACGCCAAGACTACCAGCAAGACTACGCCAAGACTACCACCAAGACTACCACCAAGACTACTACCAAGACTACCAGCAAGACTACCACCAAGACTACTACCAAGACTACCACCAAGACTACCACCAAGACTACTACCAAGACTACCACCAAGACTACTACCAAGACTACCACCAAGACTACCAGCAAGACTACGCCAAGACTACCAGCAAGACTACTACCAAGACTACCAGCAAGACTACTACCAAGACTACCACCAAGACTACCAGCAAGACTACTACCAAGACTACCACCAAGACTACCAGCAAGACTACGCCAAGACTACTACCAAGACTACCACCGTAACTACCGCCAAGACTACCAGCAAGACTACACCAAGACTACTACCAAGACTACCGCCAAGACTACCAGCAAGACTACACCAAGACTACTACCAAGACTACGCCAAGACTACTAGCAAGACTACCGCCAAGACTACGCCAAGACTACTACCAAGACTACCACCAAGACTACTACCAAGACTACCACTTAACCTATAAAAACATACATTTATTGCAGTGGCGGCTGGTGCTAAAAATGTTTGGGGGGGCGCTATCTACCTTGGCATACATGGGTTGTAACGGTACACAGAAGTCATGGTTAGGTACAAGCTTGGTACAATGGGGGAAAAAAGAAAGAAAAAAGAAAAAAGTATTTTGGTCCTTTTTAATTTTGAAAAATGTAACCATCCAACAATGGCTTATTGTTGTTTTAGTGAAGCAGTTCAGTTCTGCTGCAGTGGAAAAAGAAAACTGAACATAAAGGTTTAACGTTTCAACAAGTCCACTGTTATTTTGTATTGTTTTTTTCTCCCTGGTTTGGATTCAGTTTATTTTACACATTAGAGAGAAGAAAAACATGAACATTTCCATTGTTCTGTTTGGAATTTATATTATTTGAAAAGATAACTTTTCTTTCTTTCAGATATTTTATTCACACATATTGTCTCAAAAGCAAGTGTTATTTAACCTATTTAAAACAAACATAAAAATCTGGTTTGTGTAGTTCAGTTTGATTTTTTTTAAAAGACGGAGAATGAATTGTCCGATAAAATTAGATTAAAACAACATACAAGTACGTCCCGATACTGATCGCTGATTCGTTGCTGATAACTGAGTTTCTTAGATTCTTTACGAATCTAATTCAAACCAATTAAAAGAGATCCTCAGGTCAGGTGCTTATCAAATGTTGGAGAGCTACACTGGATTCTGTTTGACTTCCGGAAGTAAATCAAATAAAATAAAAAACATTTTGGAACCAAATAATTATTTAAACATTTAATTGCTATTAAATTACTATTGGCATCAGAGGTGGACTTGGGTCTGGAGGACCCAGTAGTAGCAGTAGTAGTAGTAGTAGTAGTAGTAATAATAGCAGTAGTAAAAGCAGTAGAAGTACCAGTAACAGTAGTAGTAGTAGTAGTAGCCAGGGCAGCTGACAGTCTTGCCGGGGCCCGGGACAAAATAATCTAAGATGGGCCTCCCTGCGCCCGGATCTCTCCTTCTCCTCTTCCTCTCCTCTCCCTCTGCTCTTCAGGTTGTTATACAAGCTAATGGACGTTAACATTAGAGCTAGCCAGTTAGGTTACAAGGTTGGTAAACGTTGGCTGCGCTGTTTCTTACATTGTTCTACGCTGACTTTATTAATTCCAGCTTCACCGTCACCCCCTTTTTAAAATATTTGTGTAGAGAATCTCTGAGGCCTCTATTTTCTTCTTCTCTTTTCTCTTCTTTTCTGAGCACCAGACTTGTGCTGACCGGACATTTTGACCATTCTAATGGTTGAATTAAATGATAACGTCAAATTTTGCGGCCAAACCATTTTTGTGTTGGAGGTTCTTGACCACAAGGACAATTAGGAAGAAAACAAATAACAAGCTTTTATGTAACTCAAATACTACTTTTTTTTTTCCACAAATAGGCATATTTTGAAACATTTTGAAAAATGATTCCATGATTTAATGAGAATTAAAAAAAATTTTTTTTTTTTTTTTTCAGTTCTGGGCCCCCCCCTACCCTGGGCCCGGGACAACAGACCCGTTTGTCCACCCCTAGCCGTGGTAGTAGCAATAGTAGTTGTAATAGTAGTAGTAATAGTAGCAGTGTGCCTGGTTGTGGTTCTGGTTGTGGTTCTGGTCCTAGTTCTGGTTCTGTTCCTGGTCCTGGTTCTGGTTTTGGTTCTGGTTCTGGTACTGGTTCTGGTTCAGGTTCTGGTTCGACCCTGCAGACTCGGTCTGATCAGCTCTGCTAAGGTTTAATGGGCTGCAGAACGAGGACCGAGGCGTTTTTACAGCGAATAAAAGCGTGGAAACAGGTGCGTCAGAGGCTCCGCCCCCTCACCTATGAATAGCCCCGCCCCCTCTTAAATGAAAGTGTGAGGATAAATCTCTGTTGTTTACTCCCCCTCCGAGAGTCTGGGCCGCTACGCAGGAACTCAGAAGAACTTGGAAGAGCGAAGGCTGTACCCCTTAAAAGGAACATTCCTGACTCTCCTCCAACGGCGCCCCTCTTCCTCTCCACCCCCCCACCTCCATTCCTCCCTCTGTTTTTCTTCCTTCTGCTCGCCTCTCAGATGGAAACCACTTGTTTGAAATACTGCACTTGTTGCTCCCTCCTTCAAAAACACCCAGCGGATGTCTGTCCATCAGTCCATCCTCGTCCTTTCACCAAGACTACTACCAAGACTACTACCAAGACTACTACCAAGACTACCACCAAGACTACCACCAAGACTACCACCAAGACTACTATCAAGACTATTACCAAGACTACCACCAAGACTACTACCAACACTACTACCAAGACTACCACCAAGACTACCACCAAGACTACCACCAAGACTACCACCAAGACTACCACCAAGACTACCACCAAGACTACTACCAAGACTACCACCAAGACTACCACCAAGACTATTATCAAGACTACTACCAAGACTACTACCAAGACTACCACCAAGACTACCACCAAGACTACCACCAAGACTACTAGCAAGACTTCCACCAAGACTACCACCAAGACTACCACCAAGACTATTATCAAGACTACTACCAAGACTACTACCAAGACTACCACCAAGACTACCACCAAGACTACCACCAAGACTACTAGCAAGACTTCCACCAAGACTACTATCAAGACTACCACCAAGACTACCACCAAGACTACCACCAAGACTACTACCAAGACTACTATCAAGACTACCACCAAGACTACTATCAAGACTACTACCAAGACTACTACCAAGACTACCACCAAGACTACTATCAAGACTACTACCAAGACTACCACCCAGACTACCACCAAGACTACCACCAAGACTACCACCAAGACTACTACCAAGACTACTACCAAGACTACCACCAAGACTACTATCAAGACTACTATCAAGACTACTATCAAGACTACTACCAAGACTACCACCAAGACTACTATCAAGACTACTATCAAGACTACTACCAAGACTACTATCAAGACTACCACCAAGACTACTATCAAGACTACCACCAAGACTTCCACCAAGACTACCACCAAGACTACTACCAAGACTACTACCAAGACTACCACCAAGACTACCACCAAGACTACCACCAAGACTACTACCAAGACTACCACCAAGACTACCACCAAGACTACCACCAAGACTACTATCAAGACTACCGCCAAGACTACCACCAAGACTACTACCAAGACTATTACCAAGACTACCACCAAGACTACCAGCAAGACTACCACCAAGACTACTACCAATACTACCACCAAGACTACCACCAAGACTACCAGCAAGACTACGCCAAGACTACCACCAAGACTACCCCCAAGACTACTACCAAGACTACCCCCAAGACTACTATCAAGACTACCACCAAGACTACCCCCAAGACTACTACCAAGACTACCACCAAGACTACCAGCAAGACTACCACCAAGACTACTACCAATACTACCACCAAGACTACCAGCAAGACTACGCCAAGACTACCACCAAGACTACCCCCAAGACTACTACCAAGACTACCACCAAGACTACTACCAAGACTACCACCAAGACTACCACCAAGACTACCACCAAACTACCACCAAGACTACCACCAAGACTATTACCAAGACTACCACCAAGACTACTACCAAGACTACCACCAAGACTGCCAATAAAACTACCACAAAGACTACCACCAAAACCACTAGCAAGACTACCACCGTAACTACCGCCAAGACTACCACTTAACCCATAAAAACATACATTTATTGCAGTGGCGCCTGGTGCTAAAAATGTTTGGGGAGCGCTATCTACCTTGGCATACATGGGTTGTAACGGTACAGAAGGCACGGTTAGGTACAAGCTTGGTACAATGGGGGAAAAAAAAGGTAGAAAATAATATTTTGGTCCTTTTTAATTTTGAAAAATGTAACCATCCAACAATGGCTTATTGTTGTTTTAGTGAAGCAGTTCAGTTCTGCTGCAGTGGAAAAAGAAAACTTAACATAAAGTCGGGGTTTAACGTTTCAACAAGTCCACTGTTATTTTGTATTGTTTTTTTCTTCCTGGTTTGGATTCAGTTTATTTTACACATTAGAGAGAAGAAAAACATGAACATTTCCATTGTTCTGTTTGGAATTTATATTATTTGAAAAGATAACTTTTCTTTCTTTCAGATATTTTATCAACAAATATTGTTTCAAAAGCAAGTGTTATTTAACCGATTTAAAACAAACATAAGAATCTCCAAGACTACCACCAAGACTACCTCTGTGTAGTAGTAGTAGTAGTAGTAGAAGTAGTAGTAGTAATAGCAGTAGCAGTAGTAATTTAAAATACTCCACTTGTTGCCCCCCCGCTCTCTTTTATTTCATTGTTTTGTATTATTATTTCTATTTCCCTTTTTAATCGTCTTGTTACTGTTTAATTGCGTCTCGCTGCTTTTAATGTCGATGTAAAGCACTTTGAATTGCCTTGTGTTGGAAGGTGCTATACAAATAAACCTGCCTGCCTCAAAGCTTGTTATAGGATCTGAATCTTTACGTGATTGTGAGGCCCGGGTACCAGGGTCACCAGGGTTACCACGGTTACCACGGTTACCAGAGGAGCACCTCGTCTCCAGGGCTTTTGGAAACTTTGTGGCAGAAGTCTGTTCCAGTCTGGATCCGTGATGAAGATTAATGGCGGGTCTCTGGGCCGGGGGGGTCCGGGGGGGTCCAGAGGGTCCGGGGGGGTCCGGTCCGGGGAGGAAAAGAAAGGAGAAAAAAAAGAGGACAAGAGAAGAAGAGAAGACCAAATATGGGGAGAGAAAGAGAAACAAAGGAGCCGGAGGAGGACGAGGCCCCGGTGCTGGTGAAGTCAGCGATGATGCCATCCGAAGACGCCCGTCACCCGAGGGATCCTTTCTGGATCTTCGGGGGTCACGTGACACCCCCACCCCACCCCCGGGGATGAACAGCTGGCTGCAGCTGTGGCTGTGTGTCAGCTTCGGACATATTCTGCCCTCTAGTGGACAAAAACTAGAACTGTTTTTAGTTGTTTTGTTTTTAAAAGTGGAACAAGTGATGGTTTTATTGGTTGAAATTCTTCTATTATGATGAGATTTAATCAGCTGCTTATGAAAACCGTCTGCTCGGGCCGGAGCTCTGTAAACAACACGCTCAGCTCATTTTTCTCCTCCTCCTTTTTTCTGCCAGACTCTTCCTCCGTTTCCTGCTCCACGGACTGCAAAAGAAGAACTGGGCAAGCGCCAACATCAGTAGCTGAGTCAGCAGCTGGCGTTCCCTTGACGACGGCGATAAAAGGAAAGACGGGAGGTTAGTGGTTTAATCCCGACTAGACTGTTGTGTTTTGATTTAGGAAATGTGAGAAAATAAAGCCCCACCTCCGTTCACCGTACTGTACCTGTGACCGGTATCAGGCTCCGCCCCCGCCGGTGTTAGTGACCAGGAGCGTAGGAACCAGGTTCAGGAAGGACTCGGGTCAACTTGACCCGCTGAAGTCCCGACAGAGGTTTGAGGAGAACTATTCATCCACTGAACTTCACCAGAACTGAACGTGGCAGGCAGGTTCATCACCTTCATCATCTTCATCATCGTCGTCATCCGAGGCTGAAAACAAAAGCCGGAAACGGAGCCAAGCCGCCGATCCGCCGAGCGCCGGCTGAGTCATCGTGGAAAAAGAGAGGACAGGAAACAGCCGGCGAATGTGTCACATCCATTTTTTGTTTCTGGGCGACCCGGCAGAGAGAGACGGTCCGGTCCGGGACGGCCGTCCCTGGCCTCGGGTCTCCGGTCTGACCTTTGACCTCCGATGCTCCGTCTACCCTCCATCATGCTCTTTTGACCCCTTTCTGATCTTTGGCCACGACTCAAAGCCTCTCTGGGTTTTGTAGTTTAAATCTTGTATTTTGGGCTTCCCACTGCTCCCCGCTCACTCCGCTCTGATCGTCGGCCTTCCTGAACCAATCAGAAGCAAACGCAAACAATTTCAAGATGTTTCTTTTTGAAGCGAATCGTGTGTAGGGAGTGGGCGGGGCTTAGCCCAGTAGGGATGAAGGAGTGGGCGGGGCTAACCTCAGTAGGGATGGGGAGTGGGCGGGGCTTAGCCCAGTAATGATGGGGGAGTGGGTGGGGCTAACCTCAGTAGGGGTGAGTGGGCGGGGCTAACCTCAGTAGGGATGGGGGAGTGGGCGGGGCTAACCACAGTAGGGATGAGGGAGTGGGTGGGGCTAACCTCAGTAGGGATCGGGGAGTGGGCGGGGCTAACCTCAGTAGGGATGGGGGAGTGGGCGGGGCTAACCTCAGTAGGCATGTGTGAGTGGGCGGGGCTAACCTCAGTAGGTAATCTTAGAAAACTTTTTTTGACTTCGGATACACCCGCGGCGCCTGTTTTCCAAAGGGTAACAAAGGGGGGGGGGGGAATACATCTTCACACTGAGTATACACAGTATCAAGGTGCAAAAAAACACCTCAGCAGCACACAGATCAACAGACATCACAAGACTTGCATGGGTGTTTGGGTGTGGGGTGGGTCCCCGCACAGTACATCCAAGTGATCGCCGTCTGGCGCTCAAAACCCGGAGACTGTTGGGGGGGGGGGGGGCTGATAAGAGGGAGGAGCCAAGGAAGGCGTTGAATTGAGGGAATTGTGTGTGTTTATCAGTAAGTGTCTGTCTGTGACGTGATGAGTCCGTCCGTGAACCTTCGCCCAGAGCTGCTCTCAGCCCAATGGCCTTGATGTTATCAGGTGGCTTGGTACAGTTCTGAGACAGGGATCCACAGGTGTTCGTGGGGGAGGGGGAGGGTTAGTAGTGGGGGCAGAGTCACCTTGTTTACATTCCACCAGGAAGATTGTGACCGGAGCGATCGGCCAGGACCGCTCTGTCAAGGCCAGATTATAGAATCAACAATTTTATTGAAAACAGGCAGCCCCGTAATTTTCCGTCTGCATTCAGTCTGTGGTTCATCAATGGCGACTCCAGACGAATTTGTGATCACTTCCCGCCAAGCCGAGCTTCCAACTTCTCCAGGGTGTTATCAATCTTGCCAATGAGCTCAAAGACCGCCGCTAGCCTGCGATTCTGTTCGAGAATCGCATCCAGCTTACGGCCTTGCTCCCCAAACGTTAAAGTCAGAGCGTTGATCGCCTTGCTTGATCCCTCAGCCGCATCCGGCAGCTCTGAAAGAGCCAAAACAGCTGTCGATGTCTTATGCGTTTGTCGGTACACAAGTAATCCCCCTCCTCGGATCAGGAGGATGATCAGGAGAAATCCTGCTATCATAAATCCAATTATGAAGGCATCTTCAACATCCTCGACAGTCAGAATCTTAAGACACAAAGGCTTCCAGTATTTGTAGGAATCCATTGTGTATCCAGAAAAAAATGTCCCATCGGGGCAAAGGGCTCCCTTACTACTTACGTCTTCTGGTCGCAAAAATTTGGTCAATTGTGCTGAGAGACCAGTTAATCAATTCCATGATTGTAGAGTTTTGGAGGAGTGAAAAAGAAGAGACTATGAGGACGAGACAAACAAAGCAGTAGCAGGGCAGGCAGATAAGGGAGAGAGCAGAAAAAGCGTCCGCCTTCGTCGGGAGAGTGGGCGGGGGCTAACCTAAGTAGGGATGAGGGAGTGGGCGGGGCTAACCTCAGTAGAGATGGGGAGTGGGCGGGGCTAACCTCAGTAGGGATGGGGGAGTGGGCGGGGCTAACCTCAGTAGCGATGAGGGAGTGGGGGGTGCTAACCTCAGTAGGGATAGAGGAATGGGCGGGGCTAACCTCAGCAGGGATGGTGAGTGGGCGGGGCTAACCTCAGTAGGGATGAGGGAGTGGGTGGGGCTTAACCTCAGTAGGGGTGGTGAGTGGGCGGGGCTAACCTCAGTAGGGATGAGGGAGTGGGTGGGGCTAACCTCAGTAGGGATGGGGAGTGGGCGGGGTCGATCCGGAGTCCGCTGATGCGAACTGCGCTAGGGACGAGCAGAAACACGTTTTAAACTCGTTAAAAAGCCACAAAACGTATAATCCGTGTTCTTTAATGTCAGCGAACGGGTCAATCGATCGACATCAGAATCAACTGAGAGTGGCATCGCAGAGCGGCGGTCTGATGATGACTCATGTGCACGGCGGCGGCGTACATGTGAAGCACAAAGTGCAGCAATGCAGTTTTCCTCGACCCGTTTGAGATGTAGGAACATTTCATCACCGATGAGAGGATTCAGAATCAGAACCAGTTCATCCACAAACTGCTGGCAGAACCAGATTTGGTTGTAAAAGTCATGAGAATATATTTAGTTGGTTCAGAAAAACTGCTGTTCTGCCAGACTTTAGGAGGCAACAGGGGGATCAGGCTGACTGAGGCGCCTCCTGAAGCTCTCTGATGTTTGCAGGGCAGGTTTTTCTTGGTGGGAGGAATTAAAGTTAAAAAGGCCAAAACTGAAACTACAAACTCTTCACAAGGTCCTTTGTAAGTGAAAAGAACAAACACTGCCTGGCCTGATCCGGTCCTGGTCCGGTCCTGATCCGGTGCTGGTTAGTGTCTTTCTGATATTAAACTGCGATTTTGCAATTTATTGTACAATCTTGTCAAAACTTGCATATTCTTTGTGGACTCATTTTATACAACTTTTTGGAAAGATAATTTTAAAGACCTAAGTTTTGACAGCAGCATGTTTGATTTTTAAAATGATAATAGCTCATTTTGTACACAACTGAGGCGATGCAATGCGTCGTGGGGCTTAAGTGAATGCATCTGCCCAGTGTCTGCGGTCACTTGACACTGTGTATCATTGTGCCTTGAGATTCACTGGCTGTAAACATCTTACCCACCACTGTACCTTGTATGCCAAAGCCGCTTGGCCATCTTTATATGTACGCAGGCATATGCATTGTGTAGCAGGGCGAGTGCTACGGGGGCCCGACCGACAGGACAGAGAGGACACGGGTTTCAGTGCAGAACTCCTTTATTTGCAATCACACCCAGGACACACGTGCACAAGCACCTTCTCCCACAGCAGCCCAGAGCTCCGGTGCAGCCATGCCTTATGAAGGCAGGCAGGGTGGAGAGGTTGATGGGACACACCTGTGACCCATCACCTGAGTGGCTGCTGCTCCTCCACGCTGCCACACAGCGCCTCCGGGCCTTCCTGGTTCGGCCGGCTGCCGAGACCGGTCGGGAGGTCGCCCTCTGCGTCGGGCCGACCAGCGGGACCGGTTGGGAGGTCGCCCTCGGCGACGGGCCGACCGCTGAGAAAGCCGCTCTCGGGACCGGGCCCAGGGCAGCCTTGGGCCAGACGGCATCCGCGGCCGTGGCCGGGGTGCGTCCAGGACCGCCTCCTCTGTGACGCAGCATTGCTCCGGCTGCTGGTCCGCCTCCGGAGCTGGAGCGTCCAGGACCGCCTCCTCCGTGACGCAGCACTGCCCCGGCCGCTGGTCCGTCCCCGTCTCCGCGGGTCCCGCCGTCGCTGGCGCCGCCTCAGGAGCCGTCGCCGCCTCAGGAGCCGTCGCCGCCTCAGGAGCCGTCGCCGCCTCAGGAGCCGTCGCCGCCTCAGGAGCCGTCGCCTGGTGGCCTGCAGCCTCTGCCTCCCTGCCTGTCGGCGGCAGCGCCACCAGCGCTGCCGCGGCGAACCTGCGGCGTGGCGCAGGGGTGGGTCGCTCCAAGGGTCCCACTGCCTCAGGAGCCGTCGCCTGGCGGCCCGCAGCCTCTGCCTCCCGGCCTGCTGGCTGCGGTGCCACCAGCGCTTCCAGCGCCGCAAGCTGCTGCTCACCCTGGCCCTGAAGCAGGACTGCCAGGTCCGCCAGGGCATGGGCCAGCGCTTCCAGGGCCCGCTCCGTGCCTCCCTCTTCCATCCTGTCGGGCCCCACGTTGGGCGTCAGTGTAGCAAGGCGAGGGCTACTGGGCCCGACCGACAGGACAGAGAGGACACGGGGTTTCAGTGCAGAACTCCTTTATTTGCAATCACACCCAGGACACACGTGCACAAGCACCTTCTCCCACAGCAGCCCAGAGCTCCGGTGCAGCCATGCCTTATGAAGGCAGGCAAGGTGGAGAGGTTGATGGGACACACGGACCCATCACCTGAGTGGCTGCTGCTCCTCCACCCTGCCACACATTGGTTGCGCATTATTTATAAAACCCTTCTCGGATTGGTCCCTGCTTACCTATGTACATATCTCCATAGAAGCCAAAGCCATTATGGCCTGCGCTCACATGATGCTTTGCACTTCTTTATTCCGCGTGTTCGCACTGAGCTGGGAAAAAGAGCTTTTAAATTAGCTGCCCCCTTTGCTTGGAACTCCTTTCAGAGATACTTTAAACTGACAGACCTGATATCCTTCAATGGCTTTGGTTCGATCCTGAAGGACCTAGAGTGTGAAAGCATTGGACAGTGTCTCTGTACCCGATGGTAGTTATGTCTTCCTCAACATCTGCACTTTATATGATTGATGTGATTACCTACTGTTAACTGGCTGTGACCTCCTATGCATCTGCACGTTATAAGACGTGGTTTTATCATTTTATTGCTACTTTGTTCCTCTGTTATTGTTTTTTATTCTGTTTTTTAACCTTGTGATTTTTTTGTTTTGACGTGCGCTGCTGCCTTCCCGGCCAGGTCACCCTTGTGAAAGAGATCCTTTATCTCAATGGGCTACTACCTGGTTAAATAAAGGTTAAAAAAAAAAAAAAAAGTCTGTTCCTAACTACTCTCCAGTCCCGGTGTTATAAATGCTGCATAATGAAAGGTATTTATTTACTAAGTTGGACATCACTGAAGGCCTGAGTGTTTCCAGTCCCAGATGTTTTGAGCTGCCACTTCTCCCTCTAATCAAGTGTGAATAAACACAGGGGGGGGCTGTTTGTGCTCTAGATCATCTCAGACGGCCCTGTTTGTGCCTGAAGGGGAACCGCTGGTTGCTCTTATGTCTCTGGCCATCATTCCAGGAGGTCTTCCGGGACCAGCAGCCCAACCGCCTCCCCGCCTGCAGCCCGAGGTCCCTGAGGGTCTAAGCATAGAGCGGATAATTACTGAACAAACCCCCAAAGGTCCAGCTCTGGGGTTCCCGCCTCCTTCAGTCCCAGCGCAGCGCTGCGTCTACATTCAGGCCCTGCAGGTGGGGACGTGGCCGCTAGGGGGCGCCAAAGCCCCAGGCTCAAGCTCAGTCTTCATCTGCAGCCTCCGGGTTTCCTTCTTAAAGGGGACCTATTATGGCATTTAATGTATATTTTAAACAGGCCTTGA
>NC_084598.1:38104153-38131653 GCF_033807715.1 Cololabis saira
CAAGGCTAGAAATTGGTCTGATGCAGACTGCGCCCTGATGTTACAGTGTGTCCTCTCGGGGGAAAGCGCAGGAGGCTTATTCGTCTTTGAGCCTCTAGGACAGCTCAAGTATATGAACTCGTGCCGGAGGCATATCGCCAGCGATTTAGGTCCTGGGAGAGGAAAAATGGTCAGACATATGTGGAGTTCACTAGGGACCTGTCCACTCACTTTAAGCGGTGGTTAGCTGCGCTTGACGTCACTGAGTTTAACAGTTTGTGTGATCTGATGATTCTGGAGCAGTTGAAAAATTCTTTGCCGGAACGCATAGCCACGTACATCATAGAGCAGAAAGTCACTACTGCTGCTGATGCTGCTGTATCAGCGGATGAGTATATGTTGCTTCATAAAAGCAGTTTCAGGGAGCGCCCTGTTGCTCGTGATGTTGGGGGGCGTGGAACTGGGGCTGATGACACGTTTGAGAGGCAGCGTTCAAAGAAAGCTGGTTTTGGGAGGTTTGACTCCAAGGCAGGTGGCAGTTTTGACAGTGGCAATGTTTGTAACTATTGCCATGAGAAAGGGCACTGGAAGGCAGATTGTCCTGTGTTAAAATCTAAAGCCGGGGGAAAGAGATCTGGTGTTAGGCCTGCTGCCTTTGCTGCACCTGTTAAGAGTTGCTGTGTGTCGGAGGTGTTTGTTCCCCACTCCTGTGAACCAGATGTGTTGGCAGCTTATGCTCATTTCGTTCGTGATGGTTTTGTGTCACTTGTAGGGAGTGATGTGAAGGACCCCATAAAAATTCTGAGGGATACTGGGGCGTATGATTCCTACATTGTTGACTCCGTTTTACCTTTGTCTGAAGAGTCTGACACTGGTGACTGTGTTCTCAGTCGGGGGATGGGGTTAAAAATTCTCCCTGTTCCGTTGCATAAAATGTTCCTTGACTGTGAGCTGGTTAAAGGCGAGGTGGCTGTTGGGGTGCGGCCAGCGTTGCCTATTGATGGTGTGCATTTGATTTTGGGCAACGGCCTTGCTGGTAGACGGGTTTGGTCTGATACTCCATCCACACCTCTCGCCGACCCGCCTCCATCGCCTGTAGTTACATCTTGTCAGTCTGAGTTTGTGTCTGAGGAGAGCTCCGGTGTGTTGCCAGACGTTTCGTCATCATGCGTAATTACGCGAGCTATGAGCAACGCTGATCCGGTAGGGCCTGACAGTAACAGTGATGTAGCTCTAGAGGTTCCTTTGTTATCTGAACTGCCTTTATCCTTGTCACACGGGGAAGTTGTACAGGAGCAGCGTAATGATTTGTCATTGAAAGAGGTGTTTGAGCGTGCCTTGTCTGCTTCGGAAATATCTAGTGCTGCAAATGGTTACTTGGTGCATAATGACGTGCTTTTCAGGAAGTGGGTCCCTGTTGTTAATGAGTGTGTGAAGGGTGACGTTTTCCAGTTGGTAGTGCCAGTGAAGTTTCGTCCTCTTGTCTTGAAGGTGGCACATGATGAGTGTGGACACTTTGGTGTGCGCAAAACGTATTTGAACATTTTGAAACACTTCTTTTGGCCGCGCGTTAAGCGTGATGTGTCTGCGTACATTAAAACCTGCCATGTTTGTCAGCTAACTGGAAAGCCTAATCAGAGTCTCAAGCCGGCGCCGCTGCAACCTATCCCGGTTGCGAGTGAACCTTTTACGCACCTCATTGTGGACTGTGTGGGTCCGTTGCCGCCGTCCAAGTCTGGCTGTAAATATCTGCTGACGGTGATGTGTCAGAGCACCCGCTATCCGGCGGCATATCCTTTGAGGTCGATTACAACTAAGGCTGTGGTTAAGGCATTGTCGCAGTTTTTTTCAGTGTTTGGTATCCCCAAAGTGGTTCAGAGTGACCAAGGGTCAAACTTTTCATCTAACTTGTTTGGGCAAGTGTTGAGGCTGCTGCGTATTAGACAGAACCAATCGACAGCTTATCATGCGCAGAGCCAGGGGGCCCTCGAGCGGTTCCATCAGACGCTTAAGTCTCTCCTACGTGCCTATTGCACAGAGATGGATGGAGACTGGGAAGAGGGGCTCCCGTGGCTCATGTTGGCTGCGCGAGAGGCAGTGCAAGAAAGCACAGGATTTAGCCCAAATGAGTTGGTCTTTGGACATGTTGTGCGGGGTCCGTTAGCAGTGCTGAAGGGGGACTGCGTTGATACTGACCCACCTAGCAGTTTGTTGGATTATGTAAACGGGTTCCGTCATCGATTGTTTGTTGCTGGTTGTATGGCACGGGAAAAATTGTCTGTGTCCCAGGAAAAAATGAAAAAGTTGTATGACCGTCGTTCCGTGCGTCATGACTACAGTCCAGGCGACCAGGTTCTGGCGCTTTTGCCTATCGTTGGTTCGCCTTTCCAAGCAAAATATACAGGTCCATACAGTGTGGTTGAAAAGGTCTCTGATTTGAACTATATTATAGCAACACCCGGTCGGCGGAAAGCTAAACGTCTTTGTCATATAAATCTTTTGAAGCCGTATTACACCCGTGCTGAGCCGAGTTTGAGTCAGGAGCTGAGTGACGGGGTGCGCCCGGCTCTTGCTGTGGCTTCGGTGGCGGATGAATGTGACGGTGTGCCAGAGCCGGATGAAAGCTTGCTGTGCGGGCGGTTAAGAAATTCGGAATCGCTTGAAAATTTGGACCAGTTGTTGGGTCACCTGTCCGCGTCGCAGCGCAGTGAACTGACATGTTTGGTGCGTAAGTATCCCTGTTTGTTCAGTGACATTCCCACGCAGACCGACTGGATTGAGCATGAGGTGGATGTTGGAGGAGCTCGAGCACCCCTGGTGGTTTTCACTGACCACAACCCTCTGACATTTCTTCGGTCTCTTAGATGTCCCAATCAGAGGCTTGTAAGATGATCTATTTTTGCAGGCCTATGACCTGGACATTAGACATATAAAAGGAACAGACAATGTTATTGCAGATGCATTATCACGTGCACCTTTGTGTTAGTTTGGCCTTGTGTTATTCAGGTCAAATAACTGTCTGTTCTGCCTGTTAAACTGCTCTGTGCTCTCATCCTCTTAATCTGCTTCTCAGGTACCAGGGTTGCTGAGGTGGGGCACAGTGGTGGGCTGCAGGCAGGAGGACGGTGATAGGCTTATGTTTTGTCATTAGTATGATTTGTTCTTTGGTTGTTGTGGGGGCCAATGGTTCCATGGGAAACATTGACTTTATGGGGGGGGGTGTGATGGCCTGTTATATTGTGTCTCTCTCTCTCTGTTTTTCCTCTTCGAGGTGGAGCCAGCTGATTGCTAGATCTGGAGCACCTGGGCTGGGTGCTCCTCAGGAAGAGAAAAGGCTGGGGCTTCAGTCTCTCTTTCTCTCTCTCTTCATCCTGGCAGCACTCCTTTTGGTTTTGTTGAGCCTTTTGCACACACAACACCATACAGCACATTTACACACATCCACATGTATACTACTGATTTTACTGACTTTACACATCCCATTCCTTATCTTATTTGTGATTATTTGATTTACCTTAATAAATATCTTAATTTACTAGTACGTTGCGTCCTTTCCCCTTTTGTCATGGCCTTTGAGCCAGGGTTATGACTATATATATATATATATATATATAATTTTTTTTTTTTTTTTTTTTTAAGTTTTAGCTTATTGGTCCTTTCAATTTCCACAACACAAATAACCCAAGTACAGGTGTAAATCATCAGTGTAATACAAAAAATAGATTTTTTTGGTATATGTGTATATATATATATATATATATATATATATATACACACACATAGGCATGATATTTATTACACTGACGATTTACACCTGTACTGGGTTATTTGTGTTGTGGACATTGAAAGGACCAATAAACTAAACTAAATTAAACTAAAACTAATATATATATATATATATATATATATATATATATATATATACAATTTTAACTAAAAACCAAGGACCAAAAGGTGTAGACTGAAGCCTAAGCTTATGACGCCTACCCTTTTCACATAAAAAAATTTAAAAAAATGTTAGCTTTTAAAAACTAGTGCATTTAGGATTTAGAGAATGAAACAAAATACATAAATAAATCCATATGAGAAGTTGCCCGAGTATAAACAAAATAACTGTACACAAACATACAGCATATTCCACATGTCACTACTAAATATCATTCCATACATTTTATATATATATATTATAAATATGAAAATAAATCTGACAACTGCAACTCAGAAAGAGGATTTTATTCTTCCTCTGAGAGACGCAGATGAAATAGACGTCTACTTTTCTGTGGAAACTTTCCCAGAATGTTTCTGACTGACTGTCACTTTTTCCGAGGCCTGACGCGCCAACACATTCTCACTCCCAGCTCGTCAAAAACCGACGCTTGGTCAGGGCCCTAAGGCGTCAGTTTCTGACGCACAAGGTCGCCCTCAGCGTCATGCACCGACGCAGCGGGCTCTCAACAGATTCTAATGTTGGATAAGAGAGGACCGGCCGCGTCGCTTCCAGCCGCTAAGAGCATCAGTCCCATTGGATAACGGAGGATCGGACACACGGATGTATTCTAATTACTGTCCGTTTTGACGTTAACGGCGATTTTCACAATGATATCTGCAACATTTCTTAAGGCAGAAACACCACTGTATCCTTGTTAATTACACAACATTAGTGGGTTAATTTCCTGCACATCAATTTTCATGTTTTTCCCTTCGATTTTGAGAAAGAAATAGTTGTTTAACGCTGAGAGCATCATGCCAGCCAATCAGAATCCTGGAAAAAACATCAATAAATGACACGTGTAACTTCCAGGCTGATTTATGGTCCCGCGTTACACCAACGCAGAGCCTACGGTGTCGCCTACGGCGACGCACACCGTACGGCGCGCATCGCTGCGTACCCTACGCCGTAGGCTCTGCGTCGATTTAACGCGGGACCATAATTCCGCCTGGAAGTTACACGTGTCATTTGTTGATGTTTTTTCCAGGATTCTGATCACCACCACCATCATCATCACCTTGATCACCTTCATCATCATCATCATCATCACCTTGATCACCTTCATCATCATCATCCTCATCTTCATCACCATCATCATCATCATCATCATCATCATCGCCATCATCATCATCGCCATCATCATCATCATCACCACCATCAACATAGTTTGGTGCCTCATAACAATACATAACAAACCTCCTGTGTCTACTGAGCATTAATAACATGTCATAATCGAAGGAGAACTAATTAAAACGGATGTCCTTAACATGAACCTATTGTATTATTGAATTATCAAGGACACTTTCGTGTTTTTGTGTTTAGAAATGTTAAAATAGTTATATATAAATATAAATATAAATTAAAGCTGCAAGCAGCGATGAACGGGACCTCGCGCGTGCAATTTGACTTGACTGATGATGATGGTGATGATGATGGTGGTGGTGGGGGTGGTGGTGGTGATGATGATGATGATAAAGATGATGATAAGGATGGTGATGATGGTGGTGGTGATGATGACGATGATGATGATGATGATGATGAGGTGATGGTGATGATGATGATGAAGGTGATGATGATGATGATGATGATAAAGATGATGATAAGGATGGAGATGATGGTGGTGGTGATGATGATGATGATGATCATTGTTGTTCGTACTTTACGTTTTCTAAAATTGAATTCTCCCCTTAGATTATAGCCCCTTTCTCTCTCTGTGAACATTCCTCTGATATTTTTTGGTAGTAGATTATTCCTTGCTTTGAACATTATTTGCGCTGTTTTGTATTTAACCAGATCCATAAATTTCAGTGTGTGTGATTTTATAAGCAGTGGGTTTTGTGTGTTCTCTGTATCCTGCATTGTTTATTGTCCTTATCGCTCTTTTCTGCAGCGTGCTTATCGGCTGTAGAAGCTTCTGTAGGTGTTTCCCCAGACCTTTCCCCAGAACTCTACGCAGTAATATAGATATGGTAAGAACAGTGAACAGTGTAGTATGTAATGATTTATGATCCAGAATGTGTCTTATTTTCCCAAGAATTGCAGTGCACTTTGCCAGCTTTGTTCTCACGTGGCTTACGTGTGGTCTCCGGCAGATTTTGTGTTCCAGGATTACACCAAAAAATGTAATTTCGTTTACTTTTTCTATTTGTGTATTGTCTATTATTAGATCTACATGAGATTCTGTTTTATGTTTTCCAAACAACATAATCTTAGTTTTGCTCCGATTTAGTGATGGTTTGTTTCTATCAAACCATAATTTTAGTTTGTGTATTTCTGTTGTAATTATGTTCAAAATCTGCTGCAGACTCAGAAAAATATTTGTATCGTCTGCAAATAAAACAAATTTCAGTATTTTTGATACCTTGCAAATGTCGTTGATGTATAATATAAACAATTTTGGACCCAATACCGACCCCTGTGGTACTCCACAAGTAATTTCCATATATTCTGATTTATAATCACCTATTTGTACAAACTGCTGCCTGTTTCTTAAATAGTTCTTCAGCCAGCTCCACCCAACCCCCCTTATACCGTACCTTTCCAGATTATTTAATAATGTGTTGTGATCAATTGTGTCAAAAGCTTTTTTTAAGTCCAAAAATACTCCAACTGCAATTTTTTTGCTGTCTATACAATTTGTGATTTCTTCTATTAACTCAATAAGTGCTAGAGATGTTGATTGTCTGTTCTGAATCCATATTGACTGTCTGTAAGCAGATTGTGTTTTTCAATTCATTTGTCCAGTCTGTCTGTAAAAGGTTTTTCAAGTATTTTGGAGAATTGGGGGAGTAAAGAAACAGGCCTGTAGTTTGTAAAGTGGTGTCTATCTCCAGTTTTAAACAGCGGTATTACTTTTGCTTTTTTCATTTTGTCTGGAAATGTACCTACATTGCAGATGTGGGTTAGTGGTTTTGCAATTCCTTCAATAACATTCTTCACTATTGTCATGTCAATATCATTCCAGTCTGGAGAGGTTTTGTTTTTACAGTTTTTTACTGTTTCCATGATTTATTTTTCATCAATGGCTCCTAGAAAGATTGTACTTGGGTTTCTGTCCCCCACATCTTCTACAACCCCACATTCTGTTGTCTCTGGTTTCTTTATTTTTGTTGCTAATTCTGGTCCCACGTTTACAAAGAATCTGTTAAAACATTCACCACATCTTCCATATTATTCATGGTAACTTCCGGGTAACTTTTATTTTTTTATCCATTTCTCACTATGCCATTTAGGACATTCCATATACCTTTAATGTTGTTTTTAATCCAATAATTTATTATAGTAGTCTTTCTTACATGTCCTCATAATATTAGTTAATTTATTTTTTATATGTTTTATACTTTTCCTCTGCCTCTATAGTTTGATGCTTTATGAATTGTCTATATAATGTATTTTTTTTTTGCAGGCATTTTGTAGCCCCTTGGACTGTTTGTATGTTTATGTACTGTATTGCTTTTTAGGGCAGTTTTATATATATACTTGAATATTTAGATATATACTTGAATATTTAAAAAAAAAATCCTCATATGCTTTATCAACATCTTTTTCCTTGTAAACAGTTCTCCAATTTTGTATCATTAAATATGTTGTTAGTGCAGTCATGGCTTCCTCTGTTTTCACCCTTAGATATTTATCATTTTTGGTTTCCTTTTTCTTTTTATAATTACAGTAATATACAATAAACACAGGTAGGTGGTCACTGATGTCTGTTAGTAATAGTCCTCTTTCTGGATTGTTTTCCAAAATCTTCGTAAATATATTGTCTATTAAAGTGGCACAGTGAGAAGTGATCCTGCTTGGTTTGGTAATTGTTGGATAGAAGCCCATGCTGAACATTGAGTTAATAAACTCTTCTGTCATTTTATGTTTCACGGTTTATTTAGGTCGGAGGTGTTTTTACGACTCGGAGAAAGTTCTGATTACAGTTTTTCACAATTGTTTAAACACATTTATTGGAACATCAGAATCAGACACAATGTGCACAACCTGAAACGAAAGTTACGCCTGTAACTACGGTTCTATGAGTCCCGGATGACCGCCAGGCGGTGCTGTAAGCACTGGATATCTCCCCTCGCGCATGCGCATGTCGAGTACAATACCAACAATGTCACGTCACCCGTGACCCCTGCATGACCCCCGGAAGGGGTATATCTTCCGGGGTCAAGCATGGGATCGACTCCTAGAATCTTCTCGCGAGAGCACGAGGATTCGGAGTGACCGGCAGGCCTGGCGGTCATCCGGGACTCATAGAACCGTAGTTACAGGCGTAACTTTCGTTCTATTTCGTCCCTACTGACCGCCAGGCGGTGCTGTAAGCACTGGATGACGAATACCAACAATGTCACGTAGGATCCCGGTCACTTACCTCACTGACCAGGGGCAGAAGGACCCGGGAGTAGAACCACGCCCAATGGTTGGGGAGTGGCGACATTGATCCGGTAAAACCTGGAGAACGTGTCCGGCGACGTCCACGAAGCTGCTGCGCAGATGTCCTCCAGAGGCACCCCCTTCAGGGCAGCCCAAGAAGCTGCAACGCTTCTGGTCGAGTGGCACCTCACCCCCACTGGTAAGGGGCGGCCACTGGCCCTGTAGGCGTGCTCGATGGTGTCCACCACCCAGTGGGACAGGCGCTGTCTAGAAATAGCACGCCCCCTGTTAGGGCCACCATGACAGATAAAAAGCTGCTCCGACCGTCGCACAGGCGCGGTGGCAGCAACATAAGCAGCAAGGGCCCGTACGGGGCACAAAGGGCTTGGCCCACCCTCCGCAGGCTCGGGGTTGAACCGGGCAAGCTGGATAGGCCGATTAGCATGATCGCGTGGCAGGACCTTGGGCAGGAACGCCACGTTTGGCCACAACGTAACCCCTGAGCCAACCGGGTTCCACCTCAGGCAGTACCCGCTGACTGACAGGGCATGTAACTCACTGACTCGCTTTGCTGACGTCATAGCGAGGAGAAAAGCCGTCTTCATAGAGAGACACTTCAGGTCCCACACCGGGGCCCTTGGGGTCCTCGGGGGGGCGCAGCCTCAGAGCCCCCCTAAGAAAGAGAGAAACCAGCCGGTGGCACCCCACGGAGGCATTCTCGACCAGGGCATGTCGTGACGAAATGGCCGCCACGTACACCCTTAAGGTGGACTGAGCACGGCCATCATCCAGGAGGGACTGAAGGAACTCCAGGATCGTGGCCACAGGGCAAAGCATAGGGTCCTCTGCCCTGTCCGCACACCAGGCAGAGAATCTCCTCCACTTGCACTCATACTGGAGGCGGGTGGAGGGCGCACGAGCGTTCAAGATGGTAGCCCTGACGGGCTCAGTACAGCTTGACACTAACGGGTCGGGCCCTGCAGTGGCCAGACCCAGAGTTGAAGGCGACGGGGGTCGGGATGCCAAATCCGACCCCCCAGCTAGGACAGAAGGTCCCTCCGGTCGGGTAGGCGCCATGGCGTGCCGCAGCAGAGCCTCCGGAGTAGTGGGAACCACGGTCTCCCCGGCCAGAAGGGGGCCACCAAGAGGAGCCTGTGACCTCTTTGGAGGACCCTCTGCAACGTCGGCAGGATTAAAGGTAGTGGGGGGAACGCGTACAGGAGCCCGTCGGGCCACTCGTGCCCTAGGGCATCCTGACCCAGAGGACTGGTCTCCTCTGTCCAGGAGAACCAGAGGGGGCAGTGAGCCGAGACGCCCGAGGCGAAGAGGTCCACCACCGCTCTGCCGAAGAGGACCCAAATCATCCCCACTACCTCCGGATGAAGCCGCCACTCTCCTGGGGGAGGCTTGTGTCGGGACAGGAAGTCTGCCACCTGATTCCTGACCCCTGGCAGGTATATCGCCCGCAGGCTGAGGAGGCGAGGAGCGGCCCACGTCAGAAGGCCCCGAGACACCCGCAGCAGCTGTGCAGACCCGGTGCCCCCCTGGTGATTGATCTGGGAGACAGTGGACACATTGTCCGACCGAACCAGTACGTGCCTCCCCCATAGGTGAGGTAAAAAGTGCTCGAGTACTCGGTGTACAGCACGGAGCTCCAGCACATTGATGTGGCGTGTGCGGTCCCGCGCAGACCACTGCCCTTTGGCAGGCCTGCCGCGCCAAACAGCACCCCACCCCGAGAGGGAGGCATCTGCGGTGACAGTCTCCCGGAAGGAGGTGATAGTGCCCAAGGGCACACCCCCCAGCAGGAATGCCCCATCTTTCCAGGGTTCCAGGGCATGGACACACACCCGCGACACCCTGACTAGCCTGTGCCTGTGCCTTTCGGCATCCAGGCGAAGGCTGTTCAGCCACATCTGCAGGGGGCGTAGCCTCAGCAGGCCCAAAGGCACAACAGCCGAGGCGCTGTTAATCTGCCCAAAAGCTACAGGAACTGGAGGTAAGGCAGCCGTCTGCCCCTCCTGAATCGGGGGAGGAGCCGCAGGATGTCGCTCACACGCCGCGGTGAGAGACAGGCCCTCATGGTCACCGAGTCGAGTACCAATCCTAAGTAGGCGACTCGCTGGGAGGGAGCCAGACAGCTCTTCCCTCTGTTCACTGTGAGCCCTAGTTTGGCCACATGCGACAAAAGGAGGGCCGTGTCTGCCACCACTTGTTCTCGGGACGGCGCGCATATCAGCCAGTCGTCCAGGTACGGCAGAACCTTCATACCCTGTGCCTGCAGGGGAGCGAGGGCTGCCGCCACGCACCTGGTGAAAACTCTTGGGGACAGGGAGAGCCCGAACGGGAGCACCCTGAACTGGTAATGGCGGTCCTGATAGGCAAACCTCAGGAACCGCTGGTGCTGTGCCGCAATCGGCACGTGAAAGTAAGCGTCCTGTAGATCTACCGTCGTAAACCACTCCCCCTGACCGACCGCACGCAGAACATCTGCTGTGGTCAGCATCCGGAAGGGCAGGGCCTTCATGTACCCGTTGAGGCCTCTCAGGTCCAAGATGGGACGAAGGCCGCCGTCTTTCTTGCTGACGAGAAAGTAGGTTGAGTAGAACCCCTGGGGCTGCAGCAGGGGGTCTACCGGCACAATGGCGCCCTTGGCCAGCAGGACGGACAACTCCTGAGTCAGAGCCAGAATGTTCGCCGGGTCTCTGATGACGGTCATCTTGACCCGGCCGGAGGTAGGGGGCCGGTGTCGGAACTGCAGTACGTACCCGTGGGTTAAGGTGGAAATTACCCAGGGGTCCGACGAGCAGGCAGCCCAGTGACTGAGCTGCTGCCGGGAAAAGCAGCCGACGACCGGCCCCGTGGCCCTAGCGCCGTCTCCCCCGGCCTCTGGACGTGCCGGGGGGGGCGATGGTCGAGGCCAACACCCCGACGCTGCTGGGGCGGTCCGCGCACAGGGGGGCGAAACCCCCCGGCAGGCTGTCCAACGGGCCGTTGGGAGCTGCGCTGGCTCCTGCGGGCAGGAGGCTGGGGGCGACGTCCAGGGGCGGACGAAGGGCCCCTCGGTGTACTGGAAGCGGGCGCCCTCCTGTGAAGGTGCACCAGTCGCTGCCTGGTCTCATCGGCCAGGGCGGTGCGGTTCAGAGCTTCCAGGGCAGTTGCCCCAAACAGCTCCCCCGGTTCTGCCGGTGCCTGACGAAGAACCCTACGAGCAGTCTCCGTCAGGGGTGACTGCGCCAGCCAGACATGACGGCGCGTGTGCACCAGGGTGGACATCAGCCGCCCCAGTTCCCTCGTCTGGGAGGCAAAAGCCTGTAGGGACACATCACACAAGTCCCGTGTGGAATCATCCACCTGTGCATCCTGCAGGGAGGTGGAGAGAGCCAGTAGCAGATGAGAAAGGGTGTTCCCCAGCCGGCCGATGCGCGCCGCTGTTTCATAAGCCCTACAAATATGCCCATCAGTAACCCTACACTGGGTAGAGGGGCACTTGGGATCTGGCTTCAGAGCCTCATCAGGAGCCACTATCAGTGCTGCAATGGAGGGCTCGATGGGGGGCATGTGGTGGAGACCAGCCACTGCAGCGTCCTCCATCGCCGTCAGAGCACGGTCATCAGCTGTTAGCCTGGAGAGGGCTGTGACATCTCTCCAGCATGAGTGCAGCTCCCTCAAAAAATCCGACGAAGGCGGAATGGTGAATTCCACCGGAGAAGGATTGCGCCTGTGGAAGGCGCTAGAGGCCACCTCCGCATGCGGTGCATCCAGCTGCAAGTGTGCCAGGGCAGTGCGGATAATGCTCTGCACGGAGGAACAAACCGTCCCCTCCCGAGAGCTCTGGGCAGATGAGTGCGAGGAGAACCCCGAGCGCTGTGAGGCCGGGTCCCCTGATGACACGTTGAAGTGGCTCGCCGAGGCTGCAATGGAGATTGCGTCCTCTGGCAGCGGCGGTGGCGACCCCAGAGCAAACTCTGGCACGGCAGGTTCCACCTGGCCAGTACCAGGTTGCAGATTGAGGAGGAGCGCCTTCATCTGCTCCATGTCGGCAGCCAAGCGATCTACCTTCGAGGAGAGCTGGCTCGTCATCCGCCGTCGTTTGGGGGCCCCCACCACTCTCTTCGCCGATCGCTTCAGCGAAGACCCCGGCTGGGATGAGGGGAGGCTGGCCGACGGCCCCGGCTGCTCAGGGCCCAGGCATGACACGCAGAGGTCCTGGTCAACCGCAGGATCCAGGGCGGCCATGCACCCTGGGCATGAAAGCTCCATCACAGGGACCGGTGGGAGAGGGAGCGGACACGCTGCCGTCACCACGGATGTGCTGGCAGGAGAGAGGAGCGGACACGCTGCCGTCCACACGAATGTGTCGGTGGGAGCGGTCACGCTGCCGTCACCACGGATGTGCCGGTGGGAGAGGGGAGCGGACGCACTGCAGTCACCACGTAGGTGTCGGTGGGAGAGGGGAGCGGAAACGCTGCCGTCACCACAGCGAGCACGCTGCCGTCACCACCAATATGAAGGCGGGAGAGGGGAGGGCCACGCTACCGTCAGCACGGATGTGTCAGTGGGAGAGGGGAGCGGAAACGCTGCCGTCACCACAGCGAGCACGCTGCCGTCACCGCCAATATGCCGGCGGGAGAGGGGAGGGCCACGCTGCCGTCACCACGGCTATGAGAAAAGGCAAAAAAGGCGTCTTTATTCAAAAAGAAGAGAACAATCCTCTCTTGTTTCTTTTCCTTTTTTTTTTTTTTTTAAGAAAAAAATAAAAAATAACTTCAAGGAAAAATAATAATATCACATCAGTAAGTGGGAGAGGGAGCGAATGCTGCCGTCACCCTGAACGAGCCGGTGGGAGAGGGAGCGGAAACGCTGCCGTCACCACGGCCGCAAAACAGGCAAAAAGGCGCTGTTCTTTTCCTTTCTTATATTATTATTTTTTTTTTTTAAAGAAAAAATAATCTGCAAGGAAAAAAATAATGTTGTCACATTAATAAAGTGGGAGAGGGAGCGAAACGCTGCCGTCACCACAAGTGTGCCGGTGGGAGAGGGGCGTGGCCTTCACCACGGCTGTAAGAAGGACAAAAAAAAGGTGTTGTTTTTTTTTTTTTTAAGAAAAAAAATAATCCCTTTCTGTCTTCTTCTTTTTTTTTTTTTTTTTAGCAGAAAAAATAACTGCACAGAATATTCAGGTGTCGGGCGCAGCCAACAGCTTATCTTCTGCCAGCTGGCCCAGGGGGGCGGGGCGGGGAGACGCCGCCGCCGCCGCAACGAACACCAATAAATACCGCGTGGCCACAGCCTCTCGGAGGACGACAGAGATCGTTACTCCTACCTTACGGCACGAAGCTGCACAGAGGCCGGCGGTTTTAGGGAGGAAAGGAAGAAGCTTTCAACCAGCCTTCTATTTCCGTCCTGTACTTCAGCGCGATGCGAGAAGAATAAGGAGTCGATCCCATGCTTGACCCCGGAAGATATACCCCTTCCGGGGGTCATGCAGGGGTCACGGGTGACGTGACATTGTTGGTATTGTACTCGACATGCGCATGCGCGAGGGGAGATATCCAGTGCTTACAGCACCGCCTGGCGGTCAGTAGGGACGAAATAGAACTCATATTTCAGGTGGCTGAACCAATCCTGCTGAACTCCAAGCACATTTACTGCTCTAGACTCAAATTCCCATTCCATACCACACATTTCTCACAACACTACACACAATTCCCAATATCCTGCACACTCTTCCTGAATTCCCTCTCTTGCCGTTCACTCAGAACACACAGTCAATCAAATTTCTAAACTCCAAAGGCTGTTGTGCAATATGCAATCAGCAATTTGCCATTGAATTCATATTCATTGATGAAGCAGGGTTCAACCTTGTAAAAAGAAGGCGCCGAGGGAGGAATATCCTCGGCCAGCGTGCCATCACAGAGGTCCCTGGCCAGCGTGGAGGGAACATAACAATGTGTGCTGCCATCAATCACCACAGCGTCCTCCATCACCATCACCCTTGGCCCCTACAACACTGCTCTTCTTCTAGCATTCCTGGACCAGCTCTAGAATGTCATTGTCCAGCCAGACCAGATGGAGGACACAGAGGTGGTCAGGGTCGTTGTTATCTGGGACAATGTCAGTTTCCACCGGGCTGCTCTGGTCTGTGAGTGGTTTAGGGTCCATCCAGAAGTTGATGTCCTATATCTCCCTCCATACTCTCCCTTCCTCAACCCAATTGAGGAGTTTTTCTCTGCCTGGAGATGGAAGGTATACGAGAGAAATCCTCAGACACGGATCCCACTGCTGCAGGCCATGGAGGACGCATGTGGCGATGTCACTGCTGAGGCCTGTCAAGGCTTCATGCAGCATTGTAGGAGATTGTTCCCCCGCTGCTTGGCCAGGGAGAACATCGCCTGCGACATGGACGAGGTCCTGTGCCGAGCCAGGGATGAAAGGCAGGATGCAGCCTAATACTTTTGTTCTGTTTCTATTTTTTCCGTCAAGTTTTCACCCACAGCTTGCTGTGATGTCCAGTGGACTGCACATTGAGTCCAAATACTGTACTGTAAAAATATTATTTGTTGTTACTGTAAAGAATTGTGTGTTGTTTTCTATTTGAGTAGCCTATACATAAGAATACTATATGGTGATATATTCCATCCAACAGCTGAAGGTGTAACACTGAACATACAGATGCATGATTCTACTGTGGCATTCATATAGTGTTTTCCATTCATACTATAGTGTCTTCCATTTTGCACATCAGTGTTTAGTGGGTGCTTAGAAATGTCTACTCAAATGATGTATGTGTTTGGCATTTGAGAAGGAAATACCATTTAGTGAAGAGTTAACACTGTTTTGAGGGTAGAGTGTGCTTTTGGAAGAGAAGTGTAGGATTTTGCATTTTGTGTGTGAGTTTTGTAATTTTTGTTTAGAGTTTTGAGAAAGTGAGGTAGTGTATCAGGAAATGTGTTTAAACAATTGTGAAAAACTGTAATCTGTAAAGCGCTCACCTTTGGTCCCGACGGTTGCTGATAACCCCGGAGAGGCCGGGTCCTGTAAACATGAATGAAACGGGCCTCTATCGCCCGAGGGATCTGGGCGATGCAACAAAGGAACTTTCTTGAACATTTGTTTATATTTTACAGCTTTATCTAATCTGTGAGCTGATTATCAGTTCGTTTCAGTTTCATTCTGTCACTTCAACTTTATCTGAGCTGATTCAGCAAGACGCTGCAAAAACTTAAAGAAAAGCCTCATCTCAAGAAAATAAGTAGACTGTTTTAATAGTTTTAATGTTGAGAAAAAAGGCGAAATTTCGACTTTATTCTTGAAATTGTATTTCAACATTATGGCGACATTTTGACTTTTTTCTCGAAATTTTATTTCAACATTAATCTCGACATTTCGACTTTTTTATCAACATTCGACAACATTTTTTTTGTTTTCATTATGCACTTCGAGAAAAGAGTTGAAATGTTGAGAAAAAAGTTGAAATGTCAAGATTAATGTTGAAGTACAATTTCGAGAAAAAAGTAAAAATGTTGACCTCTATCGCCCTAGGGATCTGGGCGATGCAACAAAGGAACATTGTTGAGCATTTATTGACACCTTACAGCTTTATCTAATCTGTGAGCTGCTTATCAGTTCGTTTCAGTTTCATTCTGTCACTTTGACTTTATCTGAACTGATTTGGCAAGACGCTGCAAAAACTTAAAGAAAAGCCTCATCGCAAGAAAATAAGTGGACTGTTTTAATAGTTTTAAGAATTCTAGCCAAATATATTTTTGCTTAAAATAAGACAGTTTTGACCTGAGGGTCTGTCTTTTATGGAAGAGTATCAGGGCCAGGCAGGAGAAAAATAGAAATAATATTTTAGAGGAGGAAGATTTTTTTTTCATTGTGCACTTCGAGAAAAAACTTGAAATGTCGAGAAAAAAGTCGAAATGTCGAGATTAATGTTGAAGTACAATTTCAAGAAAAAAGTCGAAATGTTGACCGGCCCGGGCCTCTATCGCCCTAGGGATCTGAGCGATGCAACAAAGGAGCTTTTTTGAGCATTTATTGACACCTTACAGCTTTATCTAATCTGTGAGCTGCTTATCAGTTCGTTTCAGTTTCATTCTGTCACTTTGACTTTATCTGAACTGATTCGGCAAAACGCTGCAAAACCTTAAAGAAAAGCCTCATCTCAAGAAAATAAGTGGACTGTTTTAATAGTTTTAATGTTGAGAAAAAAGGTGAAATTTTCGACTTTATTCTTGAAATTGTACTCCAACATTAATCTCGACATTTCAACTTTTTTATCACTTTATCACTTTTCAACATTTGTGCACAATAAAAAAAAATCTTCTCCTCTCAAATATTTTTTCTCCTGCATGGCCCAAATTATCTTCCGTAGTCTTTACTGTGTAAATACTAACTGTTTATTTTTTCTGTCTGGTTATTACCAGTAAACAGCTGATTAAATAATAATAATAATAATAATAATACATTTTATTTATATAGCGCTTTTCTGGGCACTCAAAGACGCTTTACATTAAAACAAAACACATAATACAAATTACAATTACACAGGACAGTACAAAAGGACACAACATGAGACAGGACATTAATCACACATTAAAAGCAGTTCTGTAAAGGTGAGTTTTGAGATGGGATTTGAATGCTGGGAGGTCTGTACAGTCACGGATGTTTTTGGGGAGGGAGTTCCAGAGGGTGGGTGCAGCGATGGAGAAGGCCCTGTCGCCCCAGGTCCGGTGCTTGGTTCTGACTGGAAGGGACAGGAGGTTGGCGTCAGAGGAGCGGAGGCTGCGGGAGGGAGTATAGCGGTGGAGCAGGTCGGTGAGGTAGCAGGGGGCCTGGTTGTGGAGGGCTTTGTGGGTGAGGAGAAGGATTTTGAAGTGGATCCGTTGAGGGATGGGGAGCCAGTGGAGCTTCTGGAGGACTGGGGTGATGTGGTCTCTGGAGCGGGTGTGGGTGAGCAGGCGGGCGGCAGAGTTTTGAATATATTGGAGTTTATTGAGGACCTTGGAAGTTGAACCGTAGAGGATGCTATTGCAGTAGTCGAGTCTTGAGGTGATGAAGGCGTGGATCAAGGTTTCAGCGGTAGAGAAGGAGAGTGATGGACGGAGACGGGCAATATTTTTCAGGTGGAAGAAAGCAGTCCTTGTGATGTGGTTGACATGGTGTTGGAAGGAGAGGTTACTGTCCAGGATAACTCCGAGGTTGCGGATGTGAGTGGAGGGAGACAGAATGGAGTTGTCCATGGTGAGGGTGAAGTTGTGAGCGGTTTTGGTGAGGGATTTTGGGCCGATGATGAGCATGTCCGATTTGTTGTAGTTGAGTTGGAGGAAGTTCGAGTGCATCCATGACTTGATTTCGGCGAGGCAGTTGGTCAGGGTAGAGTGGGTTGCAGAGGTGAGGGATTTGGTGGAGATGTACAGTTGGACGTCGTCGGCGTAGCAGTGGAAGTGGAGGCGGTGGCGGCGGATGATGTTGCCAAGGGGGAGCATGTAGAGGATGAAGAGTAGAGGACCAAGCACCGAACCCTGGGGGACGCCTTGTGACAGAGGGGCAGTGGAGGAGGAGCAGTTGTTGATGCTGATGAATTGATGTCTGTTGGTGAGATAGGATTTTAACCAGGAGAGGGCGGATCCGGTGATGTAGAGAGATGATTCCAGGCGGGAGAGGAGGATGGTGTGGCTGATGGTGTCGAAGGCTGCTGTGAGGTCCAGGAGAAGGAGAATGCTGAGGTTGCCGGAGTCGGAGGAGAGAAGAAGATCATTGGTGACTTTGATGAGGGCTGTTTCTGTGCTGTGACGTGAGCGGAAACCAGATTGAAATGTTTCAAACAGATCATTGGAGGTGAGGTGGGTCTTGAGCTGAGTGGCGACGGCGCGTTCCAGAATTTTTGACAGGAAAGGGAGGTTGGAAATGGGCCGGAAGTTGTTCATGGTATCAGGGTTGAGTCCAGGTTTTTTGAGGATGGGGGTGACAGCTGCCAGTTTGAGGGTGTCCGGGACTGATCCAGAGCTGAAGGAGGAGTTGACGATGTTGATGATGAGTGGGGAAATGGCTGGGAGACAGTTTTTTATAAATGTGGATGGGATGGGGTCCAGAGCACAGGAAGAGGTTTTCATGCCCATCATGACAGTGGAAAGAGACGCTGAAGACATGGGAGAGAAGTGAGACAGGGACTGAGTGGTGGAGGGGGGGGAAACAGGTGGGGAGGTGGAGGGGGTGGAGGAGGTGGTCAGGTTACTGTAGATGGTCTGGATTTTGGATTGAAAAAATGAGAGGAAGTCGTTGCACTTAGAGACTGTGAAGGAGTTGGAGATGTTGTCACTGGGTTTGAGAAGTTTGTTGATTGTGGAGAAGAGAGCCTTTGGGTTGGAGGAGTCGGAATGGATGATGTTGGAGAAGTAGGTGGAGCGAGCTGAGTTGAGGGCATCCTTGTATTGGTGGAGATGATCAGTGTAGGCGAGTTGGTGAACAGTTAATCCAGATTTCTTGCAGAGTCGCTCGAGTTGACGTTTACGGGATTTCAGTTTGCGGAGTTCAGGGGTGTACCAGGGTGCTGAGCGTGCGAAAGAGACTGTTTTGGTTTTGATGGGAGCCAGTTGATCAAGACAGGAGGAGAGTGTATGATTGTAGTAATCCACGAGGTAAATCAGTTCTGAAGGCCCTGCAGGCCGAAACGTTACTCCTTCCTGGAGAGGTGGCTCGTGCTCGCTTCAGCCAAAGCTAATATGGAGCTGCAGGATCGCTGACTTAGTCCGAGGAAACCAAGCAGGGGAGTAAAACTGGCCCCTTCAAAGGGTCAAAAGGAGCTCTGCGTTGGTGTAACGCGGAACCATAAATCAGCCAGTGTACGTCACTCATCTGCGTCCAGCAGTTTCATGCACCAGGAAGACACTGCTCTCTGCTGCTCCGTTAACACAAAGTAACGATGGATATTCAGAATTGGTTCAAGCACAACGACGCAAGCAAGTTTATATTTATGGTTATATTTATTTTTCTATGTTTTATTTTCTGTTGCTAGATTGAAGACTTGAAATGACTGTCATGTTTAGTGATGATTTTGAGCTGTATAGATAAAATTAGTTGGAATTTCTATGTTTTATTTTCAGGGTAAGAAACATCTGTTGCTAGAGTGTCTGATGGGTGAGGTAGCCCAGACCTAATGTAGCATTTTCTTTGTTCTGCAGCGATATTGCTGCAATAAAGCATTTGAAATACACTTTAAATATTCTTGTTTTGCTAGTATCATTCCGCTTGAAATTATGGGAAAATGCATAATTTAGTGTTGAATAACGTGCCAGGCATGTGCACCCCCTCTGATCTGAGATGCAGCCTTACTCATCATTTACTAGAACCGGTGTTCTGCCAATTTCTGCTGCTTTTTTCTACCTTTGTAGAGCTACAATTTTACTGTGTTTTACTCCCTAAACCACTTCCTTTTTCCCCCAAGTGGTCCTTGTCGCTTGCCAGGCCGTTATTTTAAATAAGATCTTGTTCTTAATGACCTGCCTGGTTAAATAAAGGTGAATGACTGAATGAATATCAAATAAAGCGATAGAATTGTTTTTTTTTCTCTTTATCGTATAATGTTCACAAAGTGTAATGCAATTCATGTCATGGTTAGTGTATTTTGAAGGGTCAAGTACTCAACATCCCATATTATCCATTTTACATCGTGCAAGAAATGATGCAAACTTTGAAAATCCACTTTGCGCATGCACAGAATCACAAAGTAGCATTTCTCGGCAGGGAGCAAGGATTGGCAGAACACCGGCCCTGTCTCATTGTCTCTGGCGCGAGCTGTTATCAGTCCAATTGCGCTCACCTGTTGCGCTGAGCTCGGACACGCGCATACACATGCACGTGCACCCGCTCGGAGACACACCTCTGGGCCGATCAACACAACACTTATAATTAATGAGTGTCTCAGATTCAAACACCATCTGTAATTGTTTAGAGTTGTTTGATGGGAAAAAAAGTTTTCTTTAGGAGACTATTTTTGTTAACTGTAAGTGACTCATTTACATTTTAAAAAGTGTTGTATGAGTTGTTAACTCAGTGGTTGATATGTTGTATGAATAATAAAAAAATGTTTTCTTTGGTAGAATATTATTTTTTTGTTAACTCTCTGAGTGACTCAGACTCATTGTAATTATTGTTAAGAGTAGAGTAGTATGATTAGGAAAAAAAAAATTCTTTGGTAGGCTATTTTTTTTCTCTACTACATTTGTAATTTTACGTTGTGTTACCGGTGTTTTCATGTACCGACATGCAATTATGTTGATTTGAGTTATATTGATATTTAAATGATGTAAAAAAAATTATCCGGTCCCCTTAAGGTCTCATTTGAAGGAATGCGGCCCTCTACCTAATATGAGTCTGACATCCCTGGTGTAAATAGAATAAGCCAAAGGCAAAACACAAGGAAACTTGTGCTTCACTTGAAGGTGGGGATGTTGTTGAAATAAAACTTTATAGCACAAACACCTGAGCTGCCACTCAGACAGGAATCTGTCTCCAGTCTCTGTCTAGACTGGGGATTTTTGTTTTTCCAGCAGCCCTGATGAACATTTATTGAACGCCTTGTTAACGCCCTATAGATTCACCTCCGTTGAAAAAGAGTGGTCACATGACCAGTTGGTCGTATATAAGCTACAAACTTTAGCCAATATATAATAAATTGGCTATAGTTTTACATCAATTTATATTGTTAAGAAGTTTGACTATTTTAATGAGATAAATGTGCATCTGTAAAAGGCACATATTTAGCTCTGATATCCGACCAGCGAGACCTGCTTTCAGTTTTTTGTGGGAGATTGAGGTGGTGGAGGTAACTTTCTTTTGATGAGTAATTGATCGCTATTTGTGACTTGTTTATTTCAGTTTTAAGTTTTTTAATTAATATTTATTTATTATTTCAGGTTGATTTAAAAAAAAAAAAATTGTAATTTGACTCATGCAGTCAAACTACTTTATCTATACATACCGTACATTTGTTAAATAACATTTCACTTAGGGCCCCAATTTGGTCAGACCACCCACCTCCCTTCTTTTTTTGTTGTTTTAGAAATAACAGAAATTGCAGTTAGAAGTTTAGTTTTGTGCAAAACGCTTCTGGGAGAGTGGATCTCATCAGGAAAGGACTCAGACGACGCCGAGTAAATCCAGAACCTCACCCCACCGGAGGCCAACCCAGAGCTGGTCGAGGCAGTATCTTAGTAAAATGAACAGCATGGCCATATTACCCTTAAAATAGAAATAATTGTTCCTTTTACTACCAATGGTACTACTATTACTACTACTACTACTACTACTACTCTACTACGATTACTACTAATGCTACTGCTAGCAATGCTACTGCTACTGCTACTGCTACTGCTACTGCTACTACTAGTACTACTACTACTACAGATTCAGATTCAGATTCAGAAAAACTTTATTTATCCCTGAGGGGCAATTGCAAATTACTGCTGCTACTGCTGCTAATAGAAATAAGTGTTCCTTTTGTTCTTGTTGGATATAACCAAAATTATTATAACCATACTGAATATAACCAAGTTGATATAACCACACTGAAAATGTAAACTGCATGTGCTCACTAATTGAATCTGTGTAGAACTAATAATCATAATTACACTGAACATATATAAACTGCATATACTGATTAACTAAATGTGTCTATGTGTTAAAAACTAATGTGAGTATGATGAACCATTGTGTGTATTCTGAGTTGTCTCTGAAAGGAGAATTCTGTACCAAGCGCGAGATAAGACCTGGGGTCCTCCCTCCCCCTGAAAAACAATAAAAGTGATCACACACATGTAGAGAGCCAGATCTGAGCAGGACAGGGCAGACTGAGGAGTCTGTTTGAGGCTGGATCTCACTCTGCAGAGGTTGGTTAATTATATTCGAGTCTAATGTCTTTCTTTCAATTCCTAGCTCGATCAACGGATTCGGGGTGACCGAGGTTTCGATCACAACATTCTCTTAACTGAAAACGCAGAACTCAGATTTACTGAAAGTGCCAAGCGATCGGTAACTGAACCTAGACCACGGCCCTAAATATGCAAACATTTGAGGCTTTATTTAATTTCATTAATATACATCCCTGGTGTACAGTAGTTGTGATGCCACGGAGGAACAACATTCATATGTTTATTTGTTGCACCAGGCTGTAAATATGTTTCGTCTCAATCTTGACAAGAAGAAAAATAAGCAAACAGCAGTTCTTGAAATGTTGATCTATTGGTTTAAGGGTTATTTATGAGTGTAGCTCTATAAAAACATGCAGAGTTCTTTTTGTTTCTTTATTTAAAGCTGGAAAAAAGAAAACACTCCACAGGTCTGATCTGGGACTTGTGTTCTCTTTATTTTTGTTGTAAAGCTTGTTTTTACATCGGCTCGACTTTTTCGCTGGCCTGGACGTCTTTGCTCTCGGACACCAGCTTGCCGTCCACCAGAGTCTGCGTGATGGTCACCACCTTGGTCTGGACCGTCTTCGTAGCGGGTTCCTCCACACTGACGAGGAGAAAGAAACACAACAGAACATAAGCCAATTAAGTCACAGTTTCCGCGTACGTCGGACCGCTAAGTGCCCTTTTCCAGCAAACCGGTTCCAGGGCTGGTTCTGGTTCTGGTTCTGGGCCAGTGCTGAGTCTGGAACCGGGCTTTCTGTTTCCACTGACAAAGAACTGGCTCTGGGCCAGAAGAACCGGTTCCAAGGTAGCACCAACTCTTTGCTGGACTAGAGGAAAGAACTGCTTACGTAAGCGGAGGGGGCAGAGTTGTTAAGACCAACGGCAATAGCAAGACTGGGAGACGGAGACATTTTCAAATAAGAATGAATCTGGATGCAGCAAAGCAGCAGTGGTCTGAGGAGAAGACAACATGTCTTTTAGAGATGTGTCCACGGAGGAGCTACGTGGACCAAGTCCTATTAGAGCAGATACCTTGTTGTTGCTTCAATTTTCACGCAAACGCAGCGACGTAACTGACGTTTACTGACGTAATGACGTGGCTCCACTTAGCAACCGAGCTGTGGAAAAACAAACCTGTTCTCAACTGGTTCACAAGTTGAACAACACTAGCACCGGCCCAGAACCAGCCCTGGAAGCGGTTTGGTGGAAAAGAGGGTAGCCGTTGGCTGGAAGACCAGCCGGAGCCGGAGGTCCAGCCAGGGTCCAGGTCCAGCCGGAGCCGGCCGGAGGACGGCTCCGGCTGGACCTGGACCCTGGACCCTGGACCCTGGACCCTGGACCCTGGACCCTGGACCCTGGACCCTGGACCCTGGACCCTGGACCCTGGACCCTGGACCCTGGAACCTGGAACCTGGACCTGGACGGTGCCAGTGTGGAAACACTTGCTGGCCCGGTAACCGGTAACCGGTTACCGGTAACCGGTAACCGCGACTATTTATAGTCTGTTTAGGTTAAAAAAAAAACGGTTCATTTGGTTCGCAAGTTGAATGAGTTGTGAACCAGAACTGGCCCAGAACCAGTTCTGGAAAAGTGGAAAAGGTGGAAAAGGGGTATAAGTGGCCATGACCTGAGCCATCAGCTGTAATGTGGCGGCGGCGGCGTTGTATCAACCCAGACGGGTCCCTTTTCATTTCCATATCAAAGCAGCTTCATGTTTTGCATGAAGCTCGTTTGACTATTATATGCAAAAGAGCAAAAAGATGCTGCACTTTTATGTGTTGCATTTATGTGTTGTATTTTTGGGATTCCTGGTACTCACATTATCTCGCCTTCCAGCAGCCTCCGGTACTCGGCGATCTCGGCCTGCAGCTTCACCTTGATGTCCAGCAGGATTTCATACTCGGTCGTGTTCAGCTGGATGTTGCTACGGATCTGAGTCAGTTCCTCCTGTAGCCTCAAGATGATCACGTTGTACTTCTCCACCTCCATGTTGTAGCGCGCGTCGACGTCGTGCACCGCCGCCTCCAGGGACGCAATCTGTTAGGAGGTGAAGGAGTTCACTTTCTGTTTTACAGACAGCTGTTAGCAGAGGAATCCGGCTTTCTGATTACCCGTACACCAAAACTTGCTTTAGTTTCTGGACCAATCAAAAGGTTATTGGCGTGTTTCTGCAGAACCGATGGGTGGAACCCAGATAGTGGACACCTTCGGGTCTAATCTGGGAAGACGTTAACGGACTGTGTTGCATGAGCCGGATGATGACCAAACTTCAGTGAAGTTTGACTTGGGATACGGCCACTATTGTGGGGGTCCAGTGTGGCCCGAAAGGCCCAGAAAGGGCCTAGCTTTCATTTTGGCGTCAGCTAATGGGGACCTTTTTAAATAAAAAAATAAACAGCCAAAAGTGGGCCGGAAAAGCTGCAGAAGTTCGCCAGATTTGGCCGGATCAAGCTATCCTGGTGTTAAAAGAATTCAAATGTTCTTAAAAAAGGGCATTTTGTTGATTTTAATGGTTCATTGTTTTTGGGAGGGTCTACTGTTATTGGCTCTTGTTGGAGTCTTTAAGGCCAATTTCTTGTCATCTTACTTTAATTTCTGCCACCTGCACAACTCCCAAAGCTCCAAACTCGGTTTCCTCATTTCAGCATCGTCTGATTGGTCAGAGGGGGCGTGCACCATACCACGACCATATAAGGAAGTTCCTCTCTATCGCATAAGACAGAACCAGAAAGTTTGCATCACTTTAGTTGCTTCTACCCCTATGTAGTCCTTCACTAGTTCCAGGTTCAGATCAATGATCTATAATGACACCGACAGACATCCAAGACCTGAAAACAATGAGGTTAAAATACACCCCCCCCCCCCCAGGGACCATTGGTCCAGGGACCATTGGTCAGGGAGGACAGCAGATTCTTACCAGACTGAGCGCGGCCTGAAGTTCAATCTCCATTCCCTGATACCTCCTCCTGGTCTCGGTCACCTCGGTCATGGCCATCTTCAGGGCTGTCGAGGTCTCTGTCATCTTCACTTTAACCTCTGTGATCTGAAGACGAGATAAAGACACGTCATGCTTCGTCAAGCCCGACCTCTAAACCCCCCCCTTGGTTCACCTGGGCGACTCCCGCCGTACCTGAGTTACGCTCCACGCCTCGAGTTCCTCCTTGTTCTTCACAATGATCTTCTCGTACTTGGCCCTCATCTCCTCCATGATCTTGGACAGGTCCAGCCCTTTGGCGGCGTCCACGTCCACGTGCACGCCGACCTGCGTGATGTGGGCGCGCAACTCTGAGAGTTCCTGTTGGGGAGGAAACAGCCGATGAGGGTGGGGGGGTCATCCTAGTGTTGTTTTAGTCAGCCTGTTTCAGTTCTAGTTCTACTCTAGTCTTTGGGTCCAGCTATCATTTTAGTTTTTATTAGTTTTAGTCACGTTCATTCTCCTTTTAGTCGTGTCAAGTTTCAGTCGACTAAAAGTCTGAGCATTTTAGTCTTATTTTAGTCAGGATCATCCATGACCATTTTAGTCTAGTTTTAGTCGACGATTGTATTTAGCCAAACCCATTTTACAATTCAAACAAGGTTATCTTATTATTATATTATTGTTAACTTATAGACTCAAGAATACATTCATTCCAGATACAGAAGACTCTAATTTGATTTTACAACATGTTTATTTTTCCGCATTTCTCCTCGTCTTTTTCTTTTTCCACGACACATTGGGTTTTCTTTTCCACGTCTATGTAGGAAAGTGTATCCAAAGATGGTTCTTCTTCTTCTCCAGCCCCAGAGCAGATCCCCGTGTTTCTCTATTTAACTTTCTTTTTAATTGACGTGAACCTAGAGCTCTGTGTTAACGGCATCAGCCTCTAACTCTGCAGCTGCATTTTCTGGATCTGATTCCCCGCTGCAGCGACTGGGATTGAGGACTAACGTCACCCAGCAGAACTAAACCAGAGGAAACATTAAGGATCTTTGGTAGAACATTTCGCCTCGTTTTGGTCAACAAAAACGAGACACATTTTAGCAGAGTTTTATTTTGTAATGTACATTTTAGTCTCGTTTTATTCGTCAACTATATTGCATTATATATTTAATTATCGTTATCGTCACATGACCAGCATTTATCCTGCATAAAGGTGCCGAGGACGGCCGAGCAGCAACCCCTTTCTCACCTTCTTGTGGCTCTTCTTCAGGGTGATCAGCTCCACCTTCAAGGTCTCGATCTCAGACTCGAGGTGCATGCGGAAGACGTTGGTGTCGTCCAGGAGCTTCCTCAGCCGGGTCACGTCGGCCTCCACGGCCATCCGCATCGATGTCTCGTACTCCATCCTGTCAGGGATTGCCACACGTCAGAGACGCTCGCGCAGGCGGGTCGAAACCGCCTCAAACGTTCATACATGGTTACTCACTTGAGTTTGAAGTCGTCGGCCGCCACTCGCACATTATCAAGGTTAATCGCCAGCTTGGCGTTGTCGTTGATCCTGCGGGCGATCTGAAAGAAATTGTGGGAGGTTTTGTGATGTTTCGGGAACGGACTCCCTCACCGGGGTCTTGATTGCCCTTCAGGGATCCTACTACTACTACTACTACTGGAACTACTACTACTATTGCTACTACTATAACTGTCATTCAGCAGACACTTTTATCCAAAGTGACTTACATCTGAGAGAACAAATACACCATTTCACCCGGGGAGCAATTAGAGAATTAGAATTAGACTACGGCTTATAAATGTTGAGAAATCAGTCAGGTACAAAGATATGACGGCACTTTGTAGTGGAGGAGGACTGATAACAACCTTTACGAGGTTGTTGAGCTTGACCTTTTTCATCACATCGCGTTCATACTCAACTATCTCAAATCCCTACCCCTCATTTTTCTTTTTTTTTTTTTCACATTTCTGCATCGTGATTTCATGCGGCTGGTTGTTGGTCTCACCTGGGCCCTCAGACCTGCGATGGTTTCGAAGTGCTTGCTGAAGTCGCTCCCCTCCAGCGGGCCCCTCTTCTCGATGACCTCCCTGATGTTGATCTCCAGCGTATGGTTGGCCTTCTCCAGCGTCTTCACCTTCTCCAGGTAAGCGGCCAGGCGGTCGTTCAGATGCTGCATGGCGATCTTCTCATTCCCGATGGTCATGGCGGTGGAGGCGTAGTTGCCGGGCTGGTAGTTGTAGAAGCCGCCCCCGCTGCCTAAGCCGTGGCTGTAGGAGGCGGTGGAGATCCGGACGCCTCTGCCGCCGGCGCCGC
>NC_084598.1:38136653-38151653 GCF_033807715.1 Cololabis saira
TCGATAGCTGCAGCCCTAGTTCAGATAACTGGTGTTTATGTCCAGTGAATGTAATATAGATTAATTTTATTCCATAGTCATAACATGTGCTTTCATTTTAAGGTGTATATGATGCCACCAAAGAGGCCTTCCAGCATCTAGGGACAGACACAGAGTGGTTAGAGAAGACAGTTGCCATGGGGGCTGATGGTGCAGCTGTCAATCTTGGGCACAAAGGAGGGGTCATAGCCCTCCTCCAAGCTGAGGCAGGGGCTTACATTGTCCCATTTCATTGCATGCCACATAGGTAGGTTACATGTGAACTTTCAGGATAAAAGTAGGGTAGTAGCCTTAACAATTACATTTAAGTTCTATTCATTGTAATTGTAGATTGGAGCTGGCAATGCTATCTGTGCAAAGGAAAAATTCCATGGTGGATCATGTCTACAATCTCGCGGCATCTTTAAAAAGTGCACAATAAAATGTAACACTGCACATTGTGGTAATTCATTAATCTATTATGAAATACGTATTACTAATACACTGAAATGTAGTAGAAATGTAACAATTTGGTTGGCGTGTCGATAAACGATGTGCGCTCCTAAAATTTCTGATTGTGACCCTAAAAATGTTCAGTTAGGGGTTACTGTGCTCCTAGTGAAAAAAGTTAGTCTGGAGCCCTGTGCTACTACTATTACTACTACTAGTGCTACTGCTACTAGTGCTACTGCTACTACTACTGCTACTACTGCTACTACTACTACTACTGCTACTACTACTACTACTACTACTACTACTACTACTACTACTACTGCTACTACTACTACTACTGTAATGGAAAATTTTGGTATAACACTGTCTGTTGCCTGTTTTCATTCCTATGCCAAGGTCATGTTCCTTTGACACAGTGGCCTGGCATGGTTGCCAGGGTGATGGGTGATGTTTTGTCTTTTCCAGCTCCCAACTATAAAATAACCTGTCGCTAATCTTCTTCAGCGCACTCAGGACTGTCGGTTCATGTGACCGGTTGGACTGTGTGGCTCCGTTCAATTGAATGTTTGTCCTCTTTTCATTAAATCTTCGAAAGACAGCTGAGGTGTCCTGACATTCTTTTTGAACAACAATTTTTGCCACCACAATTTGGCGACCACGAAGGGACCTCATCTGTGCCGGATTTTTTCCTTCTCTCCTCCGGAATCGAAGGTGTTTTAAGCATGCAACAACCTCGTACTCCCCCATCAAGTGAAGGTCGAGGAGAGGGCCTCTCGTCCGGAGGGGGGTTGGGAAGGTCCCCGCACCGACTGGGGTCGAACGAACCCGGTGGCTTCAGAAACACCTCGCTGTTCTTTCGGGTGAGTTTTGGAAAGAAAACGGCCGAAATAAGGTGCGCGCTAACGTCTCCTCTCTGCCTATTCAGCTGATGTTGCCGGTAGTCCAAGTATTTGGAACCGGGAAGGGCTGGTCCAGCCAGGGTCTGAGGACCTTGGGCTGTTTTATTACTGACCTAGGAGTTAGTGATCGAGGGGCCAGACTAGGTCTGGGGGCGTCGTAGAATGCCTTTCAATTCTAGGTGATGAAGGAATTTTGTTTTGTTACTAACCTAGGAGTTAGTGATCGAGGGGCCAGACTAGGTCTGGGGGCGTCGTAGAATGCCTTTCAATTCTAGGTGATGAAGGAATTTTGTTTGTTACTAACCTAGGAGTTAGTGATCGAGGGGCCAGACTAGGTCTGGGGGCGTCGTAGAATGCCTTTCAATTCTAGGTGATGAAGGAATTTTGTTTGTTACTAACCTAGGAGTTAGTGATCGAGGGGCCAGATTTGTCTGGGGGCGTCGTAGAATGCCTTTCAATTCTAGTGGATGAGGGAATTTTGTTTAAGAGAAAAAGACTCGCCTTTCGGTACGACATCAGCTGTGGGTCGCCAGACGTGACGGATCACGAGTGCTTCTGTAGCCGTGGTTTGAGAGGGAGACTACTTCAAGTCGGGAACTTGAGGGCTCTGGATTCGGGGAATCCGAGTGTGCCAGACGGGGTCTGGGGGCGGCTAGGATGCCTCATTCAATCCTAGAAGGAGCGGAGGTTTTGTGTTTGTGCTCTGAGCTGTCTGTTAATGTCTGGCTAACAATCTTGACTGTCTGGAGGATAACAAATAATTTTGAGAAATAATTGGAGTTGGAATGTTTTCCTGTTGATTATGTCGTGGGCTTCTGCGTCTAGAATCCGGTTTGAGTTAAGTGGGTAATCCGAAGTATACCTGGTAGGATTTAAAAGATGCAGCATTTGGAAGCAAACGGGTAATCCGAAGTACTACTCTTCTGTAGGATTTAAAAGATGCAGGACTCCAGTCAAATCTGAACCGTGACTTTTTCTAATATATTTTTAATCTAACTTTCTCTGTGAAAGAGCTGCGCGAGTGTTTCCGGCTGTTGTGACGTCACAAACCCTGATAAGCGGAAGACCTTGGTTAGCCATGGTGTTGTTTTTTTTGTGTTTTTTTTTTTTTTTTTTTTTTTTTTCTTTTTCCTCTCTCCTTCTGAAAATTTAGACTCGCAACATGTCTGAGAAGATCAAATAATCAGTTGTGGAGGCCAGTTTTTCAATAAGCCTTCTGGGAGTAATTTTTCCGAAGGACCAGATTTTTCAGCACTAAATGTGAGATATATGATAGTTAATTATGGAAAAGAATAGAACCCACAACCTTTGTCGGAGCTGTGGGTCAGACAACTTAAATTCCCAAAATAAAGAAAACACGGGAAACAGGAAGCCTGAGCGTTAAACAGCTGGAGGCTTTGCAGGTTAGACCAGTTATCACTCGCTAAAAAGAAAAATGAAAAACAAATTTAGATAGATTGGAATGTGGCTGAGTGAGGCAGACACCCAAACAGACTGTGCCCCAGTGTGTGAAGCTGGACCCGGTCTGGACTCTGCGCCCCCCGCCCCACCCGCCCCCCCAACTAGCGCCGGGACCTCAGGCAGAGCTCACCAGCGCCTGGACTTCAACCAGCTGCGTCCGTTTGCCCCCCACTGCCCCCAACTCCACCCGTGGGAGCACCCCTCCCCCATCTTCACCCGTTTCACCCATCGGAGAGATGAGGAAAAGTGCTGGGAAGACTGGCTGTCTCAAGGACATTTTTGACTGGCAGAAAGCCTGCGTTTCGCCAGGAAAATTGTGAGACTATTGCTGCAAAAGGCTGAAAGAGGCAACGGGGGGGCAGAACACAGTGAGGGCCCGCGCGAAAAGGGGGGCCGGACTGTCTAGGGGTGGCGAGGAGAGCCGGTGAGGTGTCCGGTGGAGGCCGACTGTGAAGTCTGCAGAACACGTGAGCACCTGAATACTAAATACACATACACACAAGAACCTTGTTTTTCATTTAATAGGTCTGGATTTTATGTTTAATGTCCGAAGGGAAGGGAAATCAGCACTTGTCTGTTTAAGATTAGATTATGATTTAAGATTACAACGTAATTTATTAATAGACGTTGGAATTGAGTATTGTGTCAGGTGAGGTTATTCATGACGTGTGGGTAGGCACCCCAATGCTGTTGTAGCTGCTTGCCCGTGATTAGTATCTTCTCAGACGTGGTTATTAATGAATAAAGAACTTCAAGTTACGTGCAAACAATTGTAAAATTAAATAAGTATCGGTAATTTTACTCATGCCGAACTGTTAGTGAGTTAAAGGCTTCATTATAATACTTTCGGCTGTTAGAACATTGTTGCAGGGGACTTTTTGTTTATTCTGCAGCAGGAAAACTCTTGCATCACATGCCAGACTGGTACGCCTCATTCCCGGTTAATTAAAAATGAGGTACAAATAAGATGAGGTGATATAAATGGACTAAAAGTGAAATGGATTCGACCTGAATTCACACACTATTTTCTGTCAGGTTCCGGTAGAACGTTTTAGTTTTATTTATTTTTTGCTCGGCATTCCAGTCCATCCTAACAGTCAATTTTGTTTGCTGTTGTTTTGATGGTAAAATTTTGTTTGCTGTTGTTTTGATGGTAAAATTTTGTTTGCTGTTGTTTTGATGGTAAAATTTTGTTTGCTGTTGTTTTGATGGTAAAATTTTGTTTGCTGTTGTTTTGATGGTAAAATGTTACACTGTTGTTTTGATGGTAAACTGTTACACGTTTGTTTTGATGGTAATATGTTATACGTTCACTCGTGTGGGGTCGGCTCGACCGGGGGTCAAGAGACGTGGTGACCAGCAGGAGTCTGGGAGACCCGGTGACCAGCAAGGAGGAGGGGTAACTGATGTAAGAGACACTCCTCTCGATGGATCTAGTGGAATGGGAATTTTGGTTGCCTGTTTTGGCTAATGGTTCTCCTGTCCAATGTTTTTGTCTAGTGTTCATGACTGGAACTGTTTATTGAATTGGGATTCCTGTAAATGCATTAAAGTGGGTTTGAGTCCCGCTGAGGGGTTGAGTTGAAGGTCAGGGACCTTCGGGGGTCTGGGACCCCCCCTTTTTTAGCTAGGGAATTGCCAGATAAACTTGGATGTTGATGGCGTGGCTTCGTGAAGATACTATGTTGATACTTTACTATGTTGACATGGGCCTGAAAAACATAAACAGAGATGTTGAGGTTGTGAAATGTATGTGAAATTCAGCATTACCTGCTGATGCGCCTGCGCTCTGTGTGTGCGTGTGTAAACGCGTGGGTGTGTGTGGGTGTGTAAGCTCCGTGTCGCTTGTCTGACTGCGCGTTCACGCAGGGAGCGTTCACGTGAGGCTGCGTGGATGGGAGAGAGATGTTGTCTCGTTTTCCTTTCTGTTGACATTTTTTTTTGTTAAATTGATACAAGTAAAATAGTTTTTTACTCGTTCTTTTCCCTGTGTGGGGAATTGATGATGTGGAATTGTCAGAATTGGGTTGATTTACTGTTCGAATGGTTGCAGGTTACTTTTGTGATACTGTATTTGAACCGGATTGTGGGTCAAGGACATATAAGGCCTTTGAGTAGCCCATTTTTTAAAATACTTAAAATAAAGATATTTTTGGCCATTTTCCAAACATTTGAAATGTAGTGTACACGTACATGCAGAGCCGCCGCAAGGGGTGTGCGAACCGTGCGACCGCACGGGGCCTCGCGCCCCAAGGGGCCTCGCGCTATGGGCCGTTTTTTTCTTTTTTTTTTTTTTTTTTTTTTTTCAAAAAACATTTTTTTTCAAAATTTTTTTTTTCGTTTTTTCCCTTATAGATATCAACAGTCACGTTCCATTACAGACCTAAATGTGTACTAGTCTGTGCATATCAATAAATATATGTGCAATGATGCGTGTGTCTGTTGTTCAATACAACTGCGTCTGACCAAGCGCAGACACAAGGTGCTCTGATCCAGACGGGTGTGGAACAAACTGTCACACAATGTCGAGAGAACGAGACAGAATCAGGAAATTTCCATCAGGGGATGAAAAAATAAAAAAAACAAAAGAAAATGGAAGAGTTTAATGCCTCTCTGAAAGGCTCGTTTGATAAATTTGTTACAAAAATCACCGATCCAACCGGGTCTCAAGCAGCCGTGGGGCCCCGCGTCAAGGCAAGTCAAATGATGATGAGGCAGGGGAAGGTATCCAGTATTTTGCTAATTGGAGAGTTAAAATTGCGCATATAGACACCCGATCCGACCCGAAAAACCCCAAAAATTCCGCTGGCTGGGGGCCCCCCCAGCCATTTCGCACAGGGCCTCGCAAATCTCCCAGTCGGCTCTGCGTACATGTATGTGAAAGCTTCAAACAAAGGTATTTTAGTGTTTTTAAACCTACATCTATAGGGCAACGACCCTGGTTTTTGTTGTATGGAAATTGGATTCTTGCCGTTGAGCTGTGTATGATTGTGAAAAGCATGTTACATATCAATCATTTTCCTTTATTTTGTCTGTCGTGAAGTCACATACTGTTGATTGACGGTTTCGTCAGGGGTGGGTTTCGTCCCGTAAAATGAGTGCCCTGTGTTTTTTTTGGATATGGGTCAATGACAAATAAGGCTTCCGCAGAAGGTATTTTTAAAAGAACTCTGTTGTATCTACAATATTTTAAGATTATTGCATTCCAGTGGCCAGGTATTTAGTATCTTTAGCGTCCAATTTTACATTTAAAGACGGAATAATAATTATACAAATATACAAATGAATGCATTTAATACAATATCTATTCACATCATAGTTGTCAACCATTCGTTCACTTTAACCTATTATTTATTGGTTTAAATGAATGTTTTATGTGGTCGCACCACCTGACATCAGTTGTGCCACCTGACTTTTACAGCTAATTTTAAATTAGACGGGCTTCTACTTGGACACCTGTATTGGCTACCTTGGCTGTCAAGTTCATACATATCATTTTTAAATAGAATAGAGAGTTTTATGATAAAATCACATTTTCCTGGTTTTACATTGGTTGTACCATTTGACATTTTGGGGGTTTGAGATGCCAAAATGTAAAGTAACATATATTATCTGAATGTACCTGGAAGGTATTCAAACTAAATAGGTTTTATAGAATAAAGTGATATATGTCATAAATTGATTAACATTATTTTAAAGGGAAATAATGCACCCGGACACCAAAATATGCATGCCATGTCGTTGACCCATATAGTGTTCATGAGCCTACTGTCATTGGCTCTGAGAGGCAGTTTGGAAGTGCTTATTGCAGTGTGTTGTTGTTATCTTGGTTGCGAGTGAGTCCTGAGACGAATGCGTTAAAGCTTCTCTGGACCTGTTGACCCATTTTGGCTGAACAGGGGCATCAAGCCGGCCTGTCCGAACTGCAGTTTGTTGCCACAAGGGTTGCGTTTCTGGGTCATGTCATTTCGGGGGAGGGCAGATCCCTCTCACCTGGCAGAATTACGGCCATTCAAAAGGAGAAACGCCAGAACTGATCATTAAGAAACAAATGATGTAAATTCTGGGCTCCACCAGGTATTGTCGACAGTGGGTCTCGCATTATGCGGAAATTGAGGCACCATTGGCAGCAATTGCCCATGGAGAAGGCCTACAAGCATCAGACCCTGGTACCTGGACTGACGAGGCTGACGACGCCTTCACTGACCTGAAACTGACGTTACAGACGCCTCCACTACCTGGACTGCCTGACTGTTCACGACTTTTCGTCCAGACTGTGGACGGAAAGGGGGGTTACATGACTTCAAGTGCTACAGCAAGTTCTTAACCCATACCCTTTTGCCAACAGCGGATGATGGAGAACCACTCGCAACGCTAACATCCATTTGTTCCCCAAGACCTGAATTTGAGTGATGATGCTGTTGTAATGATGTTGTCTTTGTTCCCCAAGACCTGAATTTGAGTGAGGTTGCAATTGACAATGCTGACTTTGATCTTTTTTGTTGTTGGTTCTGCTTCCAGGGCTCCTGCTACGTGAGTTAACATTGCAGGTTTTGCTTTTGGGGCTTTTGTCCCCGATACGTTTTTTTTATTTTTCCACAGGTAGACCCATGGCGCATCACGTGGATACAATGTTCCTGCCTACACAAATTGCTGTGTGTAAATGTGATGATCACACTAACAATCTGATTTTGTCTCTCAATGAAATGTTCAAGCTGACGCAGCTGCAAAAGATACTGCGTCCAAACAACCCTTGTCTCTCATGTTCCTTTGACACAGTGGCCTGGCATGGTTGCCAGGGTGATGGGTGATGTTTTGTCTTTTCCGGCTCCAACTATAAAATAACCTGTCTCTAATCTTCTTCAGCGCACTCAGGACTGTCGGTTCATGTGACCGGTTGGACTGTGTGGCTCCGTTCAATTGAATGTTTGTCCTCTTTTCATTAAATCTTCGAAAGACAGCTGAGGTGTCCTGACATTCTTTTTGAACAACAATTTTTGCCACCACACTACTACCACTACTGCTACTACTACTACTACTACTACTACTACTACTACTACTGCTAATGCTACTGCTAGTAATGCTACTGCTACTACTGGTACTGCTACTACTACTATTACTACTACTACTACTACTACTACTACTACTACTGCTACTACTACTATTACTACTACTACTACTGCTACTAATAAAAATAATTGTTCCTTTTTTTTCTCTTAACTGAAAACGCAGGACTTTACTGAAAGTGCCAAGCGATCGGTAGCTGAACCTAGACCACGGCCCTAATTATGCAAACATTTGAGGCTTTATTTAATTTCATTAATATACATCCCCGGTGTACAGTAGTTGTGATGCCACGGAGGAACAACATTCATATGTTTATTTGTTGCACCAGGCTGTAAATATGTTTCGTCTCAATCTTGACAAGAAGAAAAATAAGCAAACAGCAGTTCTTGAAATGTTGATCTATTGGTTTAAGGGTTATTTATGAGTGTAGCCCTACAAAAACATGCAGAGTTCTTTTTGTTTCTTTATTTAAAGCTGGAAAAAAGAAAACACTCAAAAGGTCTGATCTGGGACTTGTGTTCTCTTTATTTTTGTTGCAATGCTTGTTTTTACATCGGCTCGACTTTTTCGCTGGCCTGGACGTCTTTGCTCTCGGACACCAGCTTGCCGTCCACCAGAGTCTGCGTGATGGTCACCACCTTGGTCTGGACCGTCTTCGTAGCGGGTTCCTCCACACTGACGAGGAGAAAGAAATAACAGAACATAAGCCAATTAAGTCGCAGTTTCCGCGTATGTTGGACCGCTAAGTGCCCTTTTCCATCAAACCTGTTCCAGAGCTGGTTCTGGTTCTGGGCCAGTGCTGAGTTTGCAACCGGGCTTTCTGTTTCCACTGACAAAGAACTGGTTCCGGGCCAGAAAGACCGGTTCCAAGGTAGCAGCAACTCTTTGCTGGACTAGAGGAAATAACTGCTTACGTAAGCGGAGGGGGCAGAGTTGTTAAGACCAACGGCAATAGCAAGACTGGGAGACGGAGACATTTTCAAAGAAGAATTAATCTGGATGCAGCAAAGCAGCAGTGGCATGAGGAGGAGACGACCTGTTTTTTAGGGTGCTTTCACACCTGTCCCATTTGGAGCAGTTAATCCGAAACAGGGAGCGTTTCCCCCTAAAGATCAGTTTGTTTGGTATATCTGAACACAGCAATCGCGCTCGGATGCGGCACAAAACAAGCGAGCTGAGATCGTCTAGGAGAGGTGGTCTCGGCTCGCTTCCATTCCAGACCTGGAGCGGTTCGTTTGCAGTGAGAACATAATCGATACAGAAACCAACACAACTCCATTCATTGTGTATGTGCGACCGCAGTGCAAGGAGAAGAGTCGGCGCAGCCTCCACCACCTTCTCTCCTATTGGACACAACTTTCTCTCTTCTCCCTTCTCTCCTATTGGACGTGCCGAGATGTCGTCACAGCGCGGCGCGGTGAAATTAAAAAATGTTCAATTCGGGCAGGCAGGCGCGGCACAAACGCAGCTGAGCTTGGTCCACTCTGGAGGTCCACTCTTGCGCCGGTAGCACATACACAATGAATGTGATCGGCGGCGGCGGTCTGCGCTTTGCGCCCAGTGAAAGCGGCGTGTTGTTTTTCCCGGGGTACGGTAGAGGAAACTCCTTCCGCGTTCAGTTCTTACCAGGGGCGTCACTAGGTTTTAAGGACAGGGGGGGCTTAGCCCCCAAGAGATGCACAGGTTATGAGCGAACGTAGCACACGAGCACGAGCTATTCAATGCAACAACACTGTCCTTATGTGTTTGTGCCATCTCATGCATGCCAAAGATGACTAAAGCTTTCTTCCAGTTCTTGCAACCACTACTTACCAAACTATAATGTTTGATGTTTTTGCCAAACACTCTACATGGTTGACAGAATATTCTAACCAGTTGTGTTACAGGTCCATATTCAATACTCGAGTTGGAAAAAAGAATCAGGGGGATGGTGGATTTTATCATATGGGGATAGATAATTTGTGCTGATTACAAATAATATAATATATAACAAATAATAGCACTGACCAAAACACCTGCAGAGATACTGCAGGAATGACATAGCAGCAGTTAAATGCAGACTTCTGTAAGCTTTAAATATCCACTGGGCTTACATCAAATACATCAAAACACAACAATAAAAAACAGTTTTCTGAACTTATCAATATGACTCTGTCCTTCACAGGATAAGTAAAATGGATCACTGCAAAAACTCAAAATCTTAACAAGAATATTTGTCTTAGCCTATTTCTAGTTAAAATGTCTCATTTTAGGAAAAAAACCTCATTACACTTAAAACAAGACTCATCCCTGGAAAAAAAAAAAATTTCAGCTGTTTCAAATAGATTTTCACTTGAAATAAGTAGAAAAATCTGCCAGTGGAACAAGATTTTTTTGCTTGTAATGAGAAGATAAATCTGGGGATCTAGTATCTAGGGGCGGCAGTAGCTCAGGTGGTAGAGCGGGTCGTCCAATGATCAGAAGGTCGGAGGTTCGATGTTGGTGGTGGTCGGAGGGGCCGTTTGGCGCGGAATGGCAGCCACGCTTCTGTCAGTCTGCCCCAGGGCAGCTGTGGCTACAAATTGTAGCTTACCACCACCAGTGAGAATGTGTATGAATGAATAATGATCTAAGTGTAGCACTTTGAGATTCATTGAATGGAAAGTGCGTTACAAGTTAAATCCATTATTATTATTATTATTATTATAAATCTTGTCCCACTGCAAGATTTTTCTACTTATTTGAAGTGAAAATTTACCTGAAACAGGTGAAAATTGTCAAATAAGTTATTTTTCTGGTGTTATTTTTCTGGTGTTGACTCTAAATGTTGAAATAGCAGTAAAACCACATTTTATGAAACGACATAAGGGATGGAAAGGAGGGATGGCAGTTTTACAGGGGGGATGATTTGGACCGTTTTTATTTCGGGGGGATGCCATCCCCCCTCATCCCCCCTCAACTCCAGTACTGTTCATAGGGATGGAGGAGTGAATATTATTAGTGTAGCCTATTATTATTATTTCCACTGATGATAACCACACCTTGAATGAGTTCAGTTCGATTTTACAGAGCTAAAACTTGACAGAAATCAACATTATGCTAACAGTTTAACTTAGTGTGCTAGCCAGGTTTTTATTTGTCAAAATGTTCATGTTCAACCTGGTTCATTAATTGTGTATGTGGCGTATATGGCCATATGGCGCTTTTCCACTAGTACCTACTCATCTCAAAAGACGGGGAATGAATTGTCTGATTAGATTAAAACAACATACGAGTACGTCACGATACTGATCTCTGATTCGTTGCTGATAACTGAGTTTCTTAAATTCTTTACGAATCTAATTCAAACCAATTAAAAGAGATCCTCAGGTCAGGTGCTTATCAGATGTTGGAGAGCTACACTGGATTCTGTTTGACTTCCGGAAGTAAATAAAATAAAATAAAAAACATTTTGGAACCAAATAAATATTTAAACATTTAATTGCTATTAAATTACTATTTCATTACTATTGGCATCAGAGGTGGGCTTGGGTCTGGAGGACCCAGTAGTAGTAGCAGTAGTAGTAGGAGTAGAAGTAGTAGTAATAGCAGTAGAAGTACCAGTAACAGTAGTAGCAGCAGTAGTAGTAGTAGTAGTAGTAATAGTAGTAGTAGTAATAGTAGCAGAGTGCCTGGTTCTGGTTCAGGTTCAGGTTCAGGTTCTGGCTCTGGTTCTGGTTCTGGTTCTGGTTCTGGTTCTGGTTCTGGTTCTGGTTCTGGTTCGACCCTGCAGACTCAGTCTGATCAGCCCTGCTAAGGTTTAATGGGCTGCAGAACGAGGACCGAGGCGTTTTTACAGCGAATAAAAGCGTGGAAACAGGTGCGTCAGAGGCTCCGCCCCCTCACCTGTGACAAGCCCCGCCCCCTCTTAAATGAAAGTGTAAGGATAAATCTCCGTTGTTTGATTTAGGAAATGTGAGGAAATAAAGCCCCACCTCCGGGGGGTACCTGGGACCGGTATCAAGCTCCGCCCCCGCCGGTGTTAGTGACCAGGAGCGTAGGAACCAGGTTCAGGAAGGACTCGGGTCAACTTGACCCGCTGAAGTCCCGACAGAGGTTTGAGGAGAACTATTCATCCACTGAACTTCACCAGAACTGAACGTGGGAGGCAGGTTCATCACCTTCATCATCTTCATCATCGTCGTCAGCCGAGGCTGAAAACAAAAGCCGGAAACGGAGCCAAGCCGCCGATCCGCCGAGCACTGGCTGAGTCATCGTGGAAAAAGAGAGGACAGGAAACAGCCGGCGAACGTGTCACATCCATTTTTTGTTTCTGGGCAACCCGGCAGAGAGAGACGGTCCGGTCCGGGACGGCCGTCCCTGGCCTCGGGTCTCCGGTCTGACCTTTGACCTCCGATGCTCCGCCTGCCCTCCATCAAGCTCTTTTGACCCCTTTCTGATCTATATGATCTACTTTGGCCACGACTCAAAGCCTCTCTGGGTTTTGTAGTTTAAATCTTGTATTTTTGGCCTCCCACTGCTCCCCGCTCACTCCGCTCTGATCGTCGGCCTTCCTGAACCAATCAGACGCAAACGCAAACAATTTGAAGATGTTTCTTTTTTAAGCGAATCGTGTGTAGGGAGTGGGCGGGGCTTAGCCCAGTAGGGGTGGTGAGTGGGCGGGGCTAACCTCAGTAGGGATGAGGGAGTGTAATGTAATGTATAAAAATGTAAAATATGCTTTGTTGATGAGAAAATATGTTTCTCTATTTTTCTTATTTAAGTACAAATTAAGTACAAATATTTTTTGCACATGCACAAAATATTTCTACAAGTACAAATATTTTTTTGCACATGCACAAAATATCAGAATGACTTGAGACGATACCTCATCATTAAAAAGCCACAAAACGTATAATCCATGTTCTTTAATGTCAGCGATCGGGTCAATCGATCGACCTCAGAATCAACTGAGAGCGGCATCGCAGAGCAGCGGTCTGATGATGACTCATGTGCGCGGCGGTGGCGTACATGTGAAGCACAAAGTGCAGCAATGCAGTTTTCATCGACCCATTTGAGATGTAGAAACGGACAGATGAGAGGATTCAGAATCAGAACCAGTTCATCCACAAACTGCTGGCAGAACCAGATTTGGTTGTAAAAGTCATGAAAATATATTTAGTTGGTTCAGATAAACTGCTGTTCTGCCAGACTTTAGGAGGCAACAGGGGGGTCGGCTGACTGAGGCGCCTCCTGAAGCTCTCTGACGTTTGCAAGGCAGGTTTTTTCTCGGTGAGAGGAATTAAAGTTAAAAAGGCCAAAACTGAAACTACAAACTCTTCACAAGATCCTTTGTAAGTGAAAAGAACAAACACTGCCTGGCCTGATCCGGTCCTGGTCCGGTCCTGATCCGGTCCTGGTTAGTGTCTTTCTGATATTAAACTGCGATTTTGTAATTTATTGTACAATCTTGTCAAAACTTGCATATTCTTTGTGGACTCATTTTATACAACCTTTTTGAAAGATAATTTTAAAGACCCAAGTTTTGACAGCAGCATACCATGTTTTAATGTTTTAATTGCTGATGCAGGTTTGTTGATTGCGGTCACTTGACACTGTGTATCATTGTGCCTTGAGATTTGTCACTGGCTGTAAACATCTTACCCACAACTGTACCTTGTATGCCAAAGCCGCTTGGCCATCTTTATACGTACGCAGGCGTATGCATTGTGTAGCAGGGCGAGTGCTACGGGGGCCCGACCGACAGGACAGAGAGGACACAGGGTTTCAGTGCAGAACTCCTTTATTTGCAATCACACCCAGGACACACGTGCACAAGCACCTTCTCCCACAGCAGCCCAGAGCTCCGGTGCAGCCATGCCTTATGAAGGCAGGCAGGGTGGAGAGGTTGATGGGACACACCTGTGACCCATCACCTGAGTGGCTGCTGCTCCTCCACCCTGCCACACATTGGTTGCGCATTATTTATAAAACCCTTCTCGGATTGGTCCCTGCTTACCTATGTACATATCTACATAGAAGCCAAAGCCATTATGGCCTGCGCTCACATGATGCTTTGCACTTCATTATTCCGCGTGTTCGCACTGAGCTGGGAAAAAGAGCTTTTAAATTTGCTGCCCCCTTTGCTTGGAACACCTTTCAGAAAGACTTTAAACTGACGGACCTGATATCCTTCAATGACTTTGGTTCGATCCTGAAGGACCTAGAGCGTGAAAGCATTGGACAGTGTCTCTGTACCCGATGGTAGTGTCTTCCTCAACATCTGCACTTTATATGATTGATGTGATTACCTACTGTTAACTGGCTGTGACCTCTTATGCATCTGCACTTTATAAGACGTATTTTTATCATTTTATTGCTACTTTGTTCCTCTGTTGTTGTTTTGTATTCTGTTTTTTAACCTTGGGATTTTATTTGTTTTGACATGCGCTGCTGCCTTCCTGGCCAGGTCACCCTTGTGAAAGAGATCCTTGATCTCAATGGGCTACGGGCTACTGGTTAAATAAAGGTAAAAAAAAAAAAAAAAAGTCTGTTTCTAACTACTCTCCAGTCCCGGTGTTATAAATGCTGCATAATGAAAGGTATTTATTGACTAAGTTGGACATCACTGAAGGCCTGAGTGTTTCCAGTCCCAGATGTTTTGAGCTGCCACTTCTCCCTCTAATCAAGTGTGAATAGACACAGGGGGGGGTGTTTGTGCTCTAGATCATCTCGCACGGCCCTGTTTGGAACCGCTGGTTGCTCTTATGTCTCTGGCCATCATTCCAGGAGGTCTTCCGGGACCGGCAGCTCAACCGCCTCCCCGCCTGCAGCCCGAGGTCTCTGAGGGTCTAAGCATAGAGCGGATAATTACTGAACAACCCCCGAAGGGCCAGCTCTGGGGTTCCCGCCTCCTTCAGCCCCAGCGAAGCGCTGCGTCTACATTCAGGCCATGCAGTTGGAGACGTGGCCACTAGGGGGCGCCAAAGCCCCAGGTTCAAGCTCAGTCTTCATCTGCAGCCGCCGGGTTTCCTTCTTAAAGGGGACCTATTATGGCATTTAATGTATATTTTAAACAGGCCTAGAATGTCTTAAAAACAATCTAAAGCTTGTTTTTCCTACATAAAACAGAAATTCAGCCTGT
>NC_084598.1:38159153-38189153 GCF_033807715.1 Cololabis saira
ACTGACAACTGCAGCTCAGAAAGAGGATTTTATTCTTCCTCTGAGAGACGCAGATGAAATAGACGTCTACTTTTCTGTGGAAACTTTCCCAGAATGTTTCTGACTGACTGTCACTTTTTCCGAGGCCTGACGCGCAGCCGCGCAGAGACGGGTCCAAAGGGCCTTTTTTAAGGTGGACTTTCTGCTTGCCGGCTGGTTTCGAGCAGCTGTCGGCCCCCGTGGCCCTCTGAATAAACACGCCGCCGAATAAAGCAGCCACGTTGATGAGACGTGATTAAGTGGTGATGAAGTCGAAGGTTCATTATATCACCCACTCACTCTCTTTATCTCTCGTTTTTCCACCTCTTATCTTGTTTGCACTGCGTTCACTGTTTACTCTGACTGCTTTCAGGATTGAAGAGCAGGTAGATAAAAGGACCGAAAGTAAAAAAGTGAGGAGTCGCCTGACAAACGAGGTGATTAATGACCGTGAATGACATGAAAGGATTTCCTTTTTTTTTTTTTAAATATCTTTTTATTATTTTATAATAGGAGCGCCGACAAACATTGACAAAACAAAACGAGGAAAAAAAAACAAAAAAAAAATTAGACACAGACAATGGTTAATAAATACAGTGAATATATATACAGTGAATACATGAGATAACAGCAACATTTTGACAAATGGTCAACTCATTTAATGAGTCATGTCAGTCCATATTTTCTCCCCCGAATTGATTTAGGAGTGGAGACCACAGTTCACGGAACATTTGTTCTCGGCCGTGTCATGAAAGGATTTCCTGAGGTCTTTATGAAACGTCTGTATCCAAATCCATATCCAAATATCACAGTGGTGCCGCAGAAAAGCTCCCCTCCAACCTGCCTTTGCAGCTCTGCTCCTAGCAGCCGGTTTAAAGGCAGGGTAAGTGATTTCTGGGTGACGCAACATCTGTTTGATATTTGAAAGGAAACATGGAGAGATGGAGTTCTTCCCACCCTCTCCCGCCAGTTCTTGCTGAGAAAGGCGCCCCGTCGTGGTCCTGTATTGACCTGTATGGACCTGTAATGACGCTTTTACACTAGTCACGCCTTGCCCCCGTTTCTTTTCATTACCCAGATCAGAAGTAGGCGGTTGGAGCGAAGCTGCTGTGACGTTCTCGATTGTGTGATTGGGCCAACCCCCGATCAATCGGTGGTGTGTAGTGTGATGACGTTAGATACAGCCCGACTCAGCCGCTTAGAACCTCGGCAGAGTAGAAACAGAGAAAGTATCTACTCGGTACGTTAGACCCCTAGTGGAAAAGAACCAAACTGAGTGGAGGCGATCCGGGCTGAGTAGGTACTAGTGGAAAAGCGCCATAAGGTCCTGTATGGACCTGTGTGGTCCTTTATGGACCTGTATTGTCCCGTATGGACCTCTGTGGTCCTGTATGGTCCTGTGTAGGAATGGGTGATATTTTACCGTTCATGATATACCGTCAAAAAAATTCCCCACGGTAAGAATTTGTCATCTCACAGTAAAAACGATCAATTCCCGTTTATGATGTTGATTTATGGTTCTGCGTTAAATCCACGCACAACGTACGTGTGAGGGAAGGAAGGAAGGAAGGAAGGAAGGAAGGAAGGAAGGAAGGAAGGAAGGAAGGAAGGAAGGAAGGAAGGAAGGAAGGAAGGAAGGAAGGAAGGAAGGAAGGAAGGAAGGAAGGGAGGGAGGGAGGGAGGAAGGGAGGAAGGAAGGAAATGAGCCTGAAAGAAAGAAAGAAAGAAAGAAAGAAAGAAAGAAAGAAAGAAAGAAAGAAAGAAAGAAAGAAAGAAAGAAAGAAAGAAAGAAAGAAAGAAAGAAAGAAGGATAAATTCCTGTTGATGAGGTTTTTGTGTAACAAACATGGCGGATCTGAGAGCGAGATAGATTTATAGTTAAAAAGATGGAGTTTAATTTTTAATTTTTTTTATCATCATTTTTATCGTTATCGGCATAAATGCCAGAAATTATCGTGATACATTTTTTAGTCCATACCGCCCATCCCTAGTCCTGTGTGGTTCTTTATGGACCTGCATGGCCCTGAATATTCTTGTATGGTCATGTATGGCACTGTGTGTTCTTGTATGGTACTATAAGGTCCTGTATGCTCCTGTATGGAGCTGTATTGTCCCGTATGGACCTCTATGGTCCCGTATGGTCCTTTATGCTCCTGTAGGGACCTGTATGGATCTGTATGGTCGTGTATGATCCTGAATAGTTCTGTATGGACCTGAATGGTCCTTTATGCCCCTTTATGGCCTCGGCCTCCTCGGCCTTTCTTACCTCGATCTGACCTCAGAAGGATTTCAGGAATCCCCGTGACCACTTCATCCCCTTCAGGCGAGCTCCGGCTCCCCTGAGCGGGCGGAGAAAGACCGGCTCTGTGCACCCGTTCTCAGCGGGTTCGGGTCGACATGAATCACAGAAATGGTTCTTATTATTTCGCAGACAATCGCGGTTTCGGGTTTCTGCTCAGAAGGGACACAATGAGAGCTCTGTGTCGGCTGATTTACGGGACCGAAGTCGACATGAACGCCGTCTTTTCTGCCCCTGAATGCCTGACTGTAATCCGGGGGGGCCGAGCTTCGCGTCCTCCGGCTCCTTATTTATGCTGATGACCTACAGATTTATCTGCTTCCCCTCGTCAACATTACAGAACACACGCAGGGGGATCAGGATTTGATCACCATGATTCATCGCCACATGAAAACGCCAGCCTGGGTGTTTTCGCTGGGATGAGCCGGCGGCGGCACCGATTTAGAGGTCCAACGGGACCACAGCGGTAGTAATTAAGATAATGAAGTGATCCGAGATGGTGGGGGGGCGGAGCTTACAGCTGATCTGAAATCTGTCGTGAATCATGTAGATTTACGGGCGAAACTTTTATTTTTAAAAGAGCCAACCAGTAAGGGACCACATACGAGGATCGGCTGCGGTTCTGCTCGTATTCACCAAATGAAACCAAACCAACCAACCCGATAACTCTCAGAGATGCCAGACAACTTCATAACGACGCCTTGCAGCTGGTTTTCTTGCTGCCATCGTTCGCTAGTGCTTCGTTTCGCTGGTCGGACGTGAATCCAGAGGTTCCCCCGGTAGCGCTGGTCCGAATTAAAGCCGAATCTGGTTGAACCGGACCCAGAGGTGTCAAAAGTATTCACATTCATTACTCAGGTAGAAGTATAGATACTAGAGTTTAAAAATACTCCTGTAGAAGTTGAAGTATCAACTCAAGTTTTTTACTCAAGTAAAAGTATAAAAGTACTGGTTTCAAAACTACTTAAAGTATAAAAGTAAAAGTAATGTAAGGGGGAAAAAGCCATTAAGGACAAAAGCCATTGAATATGAATGTATCTTAGTATAATGCAAATATATTAAAGAACCATATATGTGTACTATTGAGCATTAACATGTGTTTCAGAGAGCAGGAGATATGATGACTAGTTGCCTATAAGTATTGTAATGGTGCAAAAAGTCAAACTTCAGAGGCATGTTATCATTTATCCTAACCTTTATTGGAATGTACATCCAAGTTTAGTTGCAGGAATCTGAGGGAACGGATGTAAGAACAAAACTGGACAAGAACATCTGAAACAACCACAACCAAATTCACTCTATCCGGATGGAGCAATTTAACTGGATAGTTTTTTTTAAAGGCCGAAATGAAATAGAGTAACGAGGCTGTTTTTAAAATGTAAGGAGTAAAAAGTACAGATAATTGCGTGAAAATGTAAGGAGTAAAAGTAAAAAGTCGTCTGAAAAAGAATTACTCCAGTGAAGTATAGATAACCAAAATTTCTACTTAAGTAAGGAAACAAAGTATTTGTACTTCGTTACTTGACACCTCTGACCGGACCTGGATCTGTTCCTCATTCTCAACCAAACGAAGAGGCTCCTGGAAGAAGCATGTTGTGTTCGCTGCCACCAGGTCACATGATTTATGGAGCAACTTCCACCCAACAGGCCCTGAGTTCTTCCTTTAAAACGGACTATTACAAAAAAAGACTAAAAGATCGCTGCTTCATAGTTGCCACCTAGTGTTGTTTTAGTCAGCCTGTTTCAGTTCAAGTTCTAGTCTAGTCTTTGGGTCGAGCTATCATTTTAGTTTTTATTAGTTTTAGTCACGTTCATTCTCCTTTTAATCGTGTCAAGTTTCAGTCGACTAAAAGTCTGAGCATTTCAGTCTAGTTTTAGTCAGAATTGTCCAGGACCATTTTAGTCTTATTTTTATTCCTCTACGATATTGCATTATATTTTTAATTAGCGTTATCGTCACATGACCAGCATTTTCGTTGTGTTTCGTTTTCCTCAGGTGATGAAGGTTCGTTGATGACGATATTTAGTCATAATTTTCGTTGACGAAAGCAACTTTAGATGGATGGATGGATGGATGGATGGATGGATGGATGGATGGATGGATGGATGGATGGATGGATGGACGGATGGATGGATGGATGGATGGATGGATGGATGGATGGATGGAAGAATGGTGACGTCACCCAGCAGCAGAACTAAACCAGAGGAAACTATTGAAAACATGGAGATTAAGGATCTTTGGTAGAACATCGTTTTGGTCAACGAAAATAAAGACACATTTTATTGAGTTTTTATTTTGTAATCTACATTTTAGTCTTGTTTTTATTCCTCTACGATATTGCATTATATATTTAATTATCGTTATCGTCACATGACCAGCATTTTCGTTGCGTCTCATTTTCCTCAGGTGATAAAGGTTCGTTGACGACGATATTTAGTCATAATTTTCGTTGATAAAAGCAACTTTACCTCCCCCCCCCCCCTCCGGTCTCTGACATCCTCCAGAGGAAACCTCGTCCCGGTGGGAGCCACTCAACGGCTGACTAACAGGAAGTTCCTCAGGACGCGCTTCTGGATTTCAACAAGAAGTAAAAAGGCAATATTTTTCAGAGAGAGAGAAGGCCACTAATATAGGCCACTAAAAATGTATTCACTGGAAGTAAAAGCAGAAAAACTGCACGAGCCCAAAGACAGCAAACTAACTCGCTGAATAAAAGCTCCTGTTGTATAAATCTCCGTCTAATCGTGGGGATAAACTGTTTCCTTGATCCAGATCCCCCGGGCCGCCCCGCTTGGACGGCGCTGAGTTTTGCCAGATCAGGCAGAAGCGGTAGCAGCGGCGATGCGGTTCGGCGCCGAGCTCGCCGATTTCTCCGATGTGACCAAAAAAGGCTTTTTGACGGCTGGCTGCTCCCTGGAATCTGGCCTTTATCTCGCGCCTGCGTGGGGCTGGGACGGTTCTGTTGCAAAACGCTGTTAAAGGTCCTGAAGGGAGGTTTGGAAAGGAGCCTGACAGACGAGGACGGAGGGGACTGGGATCACGTCCGACCCCTGAAAGCAGCACAGCAGCGTATTAAGAGGCCGCTTGGACCTTTCAAACTCAGACTGACCCGTAATTAAGAACAAATCCATCAGATAAACCAGATCAGGTCAGCGGGAGATTTAAAGAGGCCAACAATAATCAAACTCTGAAAAGAAACCCTCAGTATTATCTAAACAACTTCAGAGGAGTCTGAGAGCTTCAGAGAGAGTGGCGGGAAAGTACTTCAACTAACAACATATCAACATAAATCGGCTGCCGGGAGACAGATCTGGACTTTCCCCGTCTTTGAGACCAGATTTACATCTCAGAATTTAACAAGGCTGTGAGGCATCTTAGGGGAAGAGGACACTCCTGAGGTTGATGGTGCAAATCTCCCATTTATCTCATTACAGATACAACTCTGGAACTCATTACCACCCCAACTCAGGAACATTGACTCATTCACTCACTTCAAATCACAACTCAAAACTCATCTGTTCAAGACTGCCTATCTAATTTAATGATTAATCTCTTCTAATGTTCTTACCTCTGCTGTTTTTAAATGCTTTTGATGTTTTGTTTTTTTTTTTAAATGTATTCTGCGGGCTCTATTATTATTTTAACATGTTGTGTACGGCGACCTTGAGTGCCTAGAAAGGCGCCTTTAGAAATAACATTTATTAACATGTAAGTGAGAAACATGAACGGAGACGATGACGGCTACCAGAATCTGGAGCTCGTTCTCCCAACTCTTAGCGCTTAACGAGCCCAACAACCAGATCACAATCATGTTGCTTTTCCGCCAACACTTCCCTGAACTCCGACCCCTAAAAGAAGAAAACTGGAACAAAGGAGGCCTCGTTAACGTGAAGGTGTTAATTAAAGATGAACTTGGTGCATTAACACCGGGCCACTATAACGGACCAGAGTTCGTGTGCTTCGTGTGGTTCTGGTCCTCCTCCCTCTGCTCCTCTCCTCTTTTTGACCCCCCTCTTCCTGGTCCTCCTCTCTCTGGTCCGTCCTCCTCCTTTTTCTAGTCCTCCTTTTCTTTCTGGTCCTCTCCTCTCTCTGGTGTTCTCCTTTTTCTAGTCCTCCTCTTTCTAGTCCTCCTTTTTCTAGTCCTCCTCTTTCTGGTCCTCTCATCTCTCTGGTCCTCTCATCTCTCTGGTCCTCCTCCTCTCTCTGGTCCTCCTCCTCTTTCTAGTCCTCCTCTCTCTAGTCCTCCTATCTCTAGTCCTCCTCTCTCTAGTCCTCCTCTCTCTAGTCCTCCTCTCTCCGGTCCTCTCGGTCCAGGTGGATCCCCGTCCTTCCTGAGTCCGGTTCTGCTGGAGGTTTATTCCTGTTTTTCCTTTCCACAGTAGCCTGGTGCTTATCCAAGTTGTGATGCAATCTATTGGTTTCCTATTTCCTTCCGCAATAATAATAATATGAATTATTAATTATTATTTATTATTAATTAGGGCCCGAGCACCTTCAGTGCGAAGGCCCTATTGTATCTGTAGGAATTTTTTTTCTTTCTTTCTTTCTTTTTTCTTCTGACGAAAGGAGGGCCTTTTTGCCCCCCTAAACGTGCCCAAAAAGTCACCAAATTTTGCATGCAAGTCAGGCCTGGCGAAAAATTTGATATTTAATGGTTTGCATTAATGGGCGTGGCAAAATGGCTCAACAGCGCCCCCTTGAAAACTTTGTGCCTCAAGCCCCACGATACGGTTTGACGTACATACACGAAAATCGGTACAGACCTGTATCATGTGGCAACTTAAAGAAAAGTCTCTTGGCGTCATGCCCGAAACCGAACAGGAAGTCGGCCATTTAGAATTAATTGTGTAATTTTGGCGCAATTTATGCCCTTCCTTCGGCAGTTAATACGGCCCGAACCGTAACGTGCACCCAGGTGTGTTATACATCAAAATGTGCGTCTCCATCCTCCGACACCACGCATTACTTTTCTCTTTCAAAAGCGTTACCGTGGCAACGCTAGACGCCAAAAAGCGCACCCACCCTTCATCTGATTGGTTCAGACCAAAAAAACTTTGCGCCTCAAGCCCCATAACACGGTTTGACGTACATGAACGAAAATCGGTACACACCTGTATCATGTAGCAACTTAAAGAAAAGTCTCTTGGCGCCATGGCCGAAACCGAACAAGAAGTCGGCCATTTTGAACATTCTGAATTAATCGCATAATTTTGGAGCAATATATGCCATTCCTTCGAGAATTAATACGGCCCGAACCGTAACGTGCACCCAGATGTGTTATACATCAAAATGTGCGTCTCCATCCTGCGACTACACGCATTACTTTTCTCTTTCAAAAGTGTTACCGTGGCGACGCTAGACGCCAAAAGGCGCGCCCCCCCTTCATGTGATTGGTCCATATTTGATAGTTCTCCAAAAGTCACCAAATTTTGCATGCAAGCCAGACTTGGCGATAAATTTGATATTTCATGGTTTGCATTAATGGTCGTGGCCTAACGGCTCAACAGCGCGCCCTAGAATACTTTTCTCTGCCATAACTTTTGAATGGTTTGACATAAAGAGTCGTGGGTGGTGTCATGGGACTCGGTATTGAGTCATTGACCTTCATTGGCCTGAATTAGCCCCGCCCCTTCTTCTGATTGGTTGTCCCGATTTTCTGCCATAACTTTTGAATGGTTTGAAATAGAAAGTCGTGGGTGGTGTCATCAGACTCTGTATGGAGTCCTTGACCTTCATTGGCATGAATTAGCCCTGCCTCTTCTTCTGATTGGTTGTTCCTTATTTCTGCTATAACTTTTGAATGGTTTGACATAGAGAGTCGTGGGTGGTGTCTTTTCTGATATGCTTATGGGGGGCGGTGGACGTGAGTGCGAGGGCCCGTTCATCGCTGCTTGCAGCTTTAATTATTATTGTTATTTAATTGCTTTTTTATTAGTTAATGTAATGTAATGTAATGTAATGTAATGTAAACTTTATTTGTATAGCACCTTACATCGACCTCAAGGTGAACCAAAGTGCTTTACATAACATACAACAAAATAAAACAAGAATAAAACATATGAACATATAAAAACATCAAGTATAAAAAGTGTCGCCACACTACTGGGTATTAAAAGCCACCCTGAATAAATAAGTTTTAATTTTAGATTTAAAAAGGCCAAGGTCAGAGATGGTGCGTAATTCACAGGGGAGCTTATTCCAGAGCCTGGGGCCGGCAACTGAAAAGGCTCGGTCACCCCAGCGCTTCTGCTTTGACCTGGGCACTTCCAACAAACGTTGGTTGGAGGACCTCAGAGCTCTGCCAGGCTCACGCACTGTTAAAATCTCCGATAAATAAGGAGGGGCAAGGCCGTTAAGAGCTTTAAAAACAAACATTAAAAGTTTAAAATCAACTCTAAAACGAACAGGCAGCCAGTGAAGGGAATAGAGGACCGGGGTGATGTGCTCTCGTCTGGGTGTGTTCGTTAAAAGACGGGCAGCTGCATTTTGTACCAGCTGAAGACGGCTAAAAGAGGATTGGGCAATGCCAACATAAAGTGCATTGCAATAGTCCAATCTGGAGCTGACTAGAGCATGGATAGCTCTCTCCATGTCGTGACGGCTCAAAAATGTTTTGACTTTGGTTAAAAGACGCAATTGATAAAAACTTGTCCTCACGACATTGTCCACTTGTCGGTCAAATTTTAAAAAGCTATCAAAAATAACTCCCAGATTCCTAACTTTGGGACTAAAAGATCCGGACAAAGAGCCAAAGTCAGCCGTCACGGTGTCACCAAACAAAATGCACTCCGTTTTGTCCTCATTTAAATGTAAAAAATTGCGTGCCAACCACTGTTTGATGTCAGCAATGCATTCCAGCAGGGAGCTTTGTGCACTAGTGACTTTAGGCTTCAGTGGCAGATAGATCTGTAGATCATCTGCATAACAATGAAATGATAAGTTATGTCTGGCTATAATGGACCCAAGTGGCAACATATATAATGAAAAAAGAAGTGGGCCTAGAATAGAACCTTGCGGGACGCCGCATGAGAGGGAGGCACAGGAGGAGCAGGAATCACCAAGCATAACGGAGAAGGTTCTATCTGACAGATATGACGTAAACCACTTGAGTACAGTGCTGTGAAGGCCAACATAATGTTTCAGGCGTGACAGAAGGACTGTGTGGTCGACTGTATCAAAAGCCGCTGTGAGATCTAGCAGCACTAAGACAACAGGGCACTTGACATCAACAGACAGGGCAATATCATTGTGCACCTTTAACAAGGCAGACTCAGTGCTGTGACGAGACCTGAACCCAGACTGAAACTTTTCAAAAACAGAGTTGTTCTCCAGAAATGATCTTAACTGGGTAAAAACAACTTTTTCTAAAACCTTAGACAGAAAAGGCAAATGAGAGACTGGTCTAAAATTTGACAAAACTGAGGAGTCAAGATGCGTTTTCTTTAAAAGGGGCCTAACCACGGCATGTTTAAAGGCAGCTGGGACTGCTCCTAAATTAAGACAGGCATTGATAAGCATCACAAGACTGGGCCCAACAGTATTAAAAGAACTCTTTAAAATTTTGGCCGGAATAACATCCAGAGGACAGTTAGTAGGCTTCAAAGACTTCATGATGTCAGCAAGGGAGGAGAGAGAAACCAGTTGAAAGTGGTCCAATACAGCGGAATGGGCCGGGGAAGCAGATAAATCCGTACCCGAATAATTGCTGGTAGCCTGCCTGACAGAGTTTACTTTATCAATAAAAAAGTTGAGAAACTTCTCACAAGTAGCAGTTGAGAAATCAGTCACAGGAGAGGTAGGTGGGGTTATAACAGAGTTGATTGTACTAAACAACACCCTGGAACAGTGGCCACTTCTGGAGATGATATCAGAGAGAAACTGAGATTTTGCCTCCCTCACAACTCTCTGAAACTCAGCAAGACAGTCCCTTAGAATCTCCAGAGACACATGTAGTTTGTCCTTTTTCCATTTTCGTTCTGCTTGCCTGCACCGCCGCCTAACGACCCGTGTGGTTTCGTTTAGCCATGGCTCTGTTCTTGGCTTTGCAATTTTTTGCCTTAGAGGGGCCACAGAGTCCAAAATCCCGGAGCAAGTGGTGTAGAAGGAGGACAGAAACTCATCTGGACAAAGAGGGGGGACCATGTCATTCAACGCAAAAAACTGAGAGTAGTTGGACTACTTTGGAACGGGCTGACCTTTTGACGAACCATGAGATGACAACTGAATTGGGATATATATATATATATATATATATGTGTGTAAATAAAGCTGAACTGAACTGAATGGAAAGTGGGCGTGTCCCCGGTGACATCATCCAGCGGTCCGAACACAGGTGTCAAAACAGAGTCTTCAGAAATCGGCGTCCGTCCAGTCGCTGGTGGAGATCGCTTTGTGTCACATGATGAGTTTAGTTGGGGATTAAGAGATTAGCCTGTTGGAGAGTTTTAGTGTTTCTCCCATCCAGGAAAAGTCCATGATGTAACTTTCTTTTTGATAAACGCAGTCGCTCATGTCTGTCCCCCCGTTACTTCATCTGTTGACGGGATTATCCTGAAGGTTTTCCTTTGAAAGGAGCCTGACACAGGCGCTCCCTCGTCTCCCTGGTCTCCCTGGTTTCCCGGAGACAACAAGGACCGACACCTTAGCTAATTATAGACCAACTTCCAACCTTCCATTTGTATCTAAAATTCTGGAAAAGGCAGTTTCAAGCCAGTTATGTGACTATTTGTATAGAAATTATCTGTTTGAAGTCTTTCAGTCAGGGTTCAGAATGCATCATAGCACAGAGACAGCACTGGTTCGAGTCACGAATGACCTTCTTATGGCCTCAGATAAGGGATTAGTGTCCATACTGGTTCTACTGGACCTCAGTGCTGCTTTTGACACTGTAGATCATGGCATTTACTGCACAGGTTAGAGCATGTTGTTGGGATTAAAGGGACAGCTCTATGTTGGTTTAAATCATACCTATCTGACAGGTTCCAGTTTGTTCATGTACATGGGGTTTCTTCAGAACAGTCAAGGGTCTGTTATGGTGTTCCGCAGGGTTCAGTGCTAGGGCCAATCTTGTTCAGTTTATACATGCAGCCGTTGGGAAGTATAATCCAGAATCACGGCATATACTTTCATTGTTATGCTGATGATACGCAGCTCTATTTGTTTATGAAGCCGGATGAAATAGAACCGTTAGTTAAACTTCAGGCATGTCTTAGGGACATCAAGGACTGGATGTCCAGAAATTTCCTGCTTCTAAATTCAGATAAAACAGAGGTTATCATTCTTGGTCCAGAGCATTTTAGGAAGGGATTAGATGGTGTTGTGATGGCTTCCACTGCAACTGTGAGAAACCTTGGTGTGGTTTTCGATCAGGATTTGTCGTTTAAACCATATGTTAATCAGGTTTGTAAAATAGCGTTTTTTCATCTCCGTAATATTGCAAAGATTAGGAAAATCCTCTCGCAGAGTGATGCAGAAAAACTAGTTCATGCATTTGTATCTTCTAGACTGGATTACTGTAATGTGTTATTAGCAGGATGTCCAAGTAATTTGCTGAATAGGCTCCAGCTGATCCAAAATGCAGCAGCACGAGTACTGACAGGAATCAGCAGGAGAGACCACGTCTCTCCAGTGTTAGCGTCGCTCCATTGGCTACCTGTAAAATTCAGAATCCAATTTAAAATTTTATTACTTGCATATAAAGCCCAAAACGGCTTAGCTCCACATTATTTGCAAGACCTGATAGTGCCTTATGTTCCTGGCAGAGCTCTCCGTTCTCAGAGTGCAGGTTTACTCGTAGTTCCTAGAGTATCTAAATGTAGATTTGGAGGGCGGGCGTTCTGCTATCAGGCACCATTACTATGGAACCAACTTCCAATCTGGGTTAAAGAGGCTGAAACCACCTCCACCTTTAAAACTAAACTTAAAACCTTTCTGTTTAGTAAAGCCTATAGTTAGTGTTTAGTAAACCTCTAGCTGGTGTTGGTAAATCTCTAGGTAGTGTAAACTCTAGTCTGTTAGAGTTAGTAGTCATAGTTGCAGCTATAGAACAAAACCATAATAGTTAGTCTCAAATATAGCTTTGCGGTAGATATGCTGCTATAGGCCTATGCTGCAGGGGGGCACCGACATGATCCACTGGGCAGTGCCTCTCACCCTTCTTCTCCTCTCCTCTTCCCTTCCTCTCTTCTCCATTTCCATTTTTATTTATTATAAGTATCTCATAGCTATCATTTTTGTCCACCGTGTCCATTCCTGTAGTTTCTTGTGCTGGCCCCCTTTTTCTTTTTTCTCTTTTGTGCATGTTTGCAGGCCGGAGCTTCGGTAGCTGCGTGCTGGCCTGCGGTCCCGGCCCCCCCTCCATCCCCGGTCATCCCGTTGCTGCTTCCACCTGCCTGCGCCCCCCCCTCTGGTCATCCTGTTGCTGCTTCCACATGCCTGCTTTGTGCTGCTGACGTCCCTGACTCCCCCAGTCTGGCCCTCGGCAGGAGGGTCCCCCCTTATGAGCCTGGTCCTGCTCAAGGTTTCTTCCCTCCTAAAGGGGAGTTTTTCCTTGCCACTGTTTGGCTTAAGGTTTTTCTCCCACTATGGGAGTTTTTACCTGCCATTGTTTATGTAATAATTTCTCAAGGGTTTATGTTCTGGGTCTCTGGAAAGCGTCTAGAGACAACATCTGTTGTATTAGACGCTATATAAATAAAATTGAATTGAATTGAATTGACCGTTTGTCTAAAACCCCCACCAGCAGTCTGACGGGGGGCTTTCCCAGACCTGAACTGGCAGGAACAGTCTAGAGACCGAGGGCCTGATGAGGACATTGAACCTGGAGCCGTCAGCAGGACCGGCCCAAACACGTCCCAGGCAGATGACGGGATCGTGTTTGCTCACCTGTGGGTTTCATGATGGACTTAGCTTCGGCAAATAATGACCTCAGAGAGCTTCCTTCCTCCCAATGACATCATCCAATAGATGCTGTTGTTGTCAGCCTGTTTCCATTTTAGTTTCAGGGTAGTCTTTGGGTCAAGCTATCATTTTAGTTTTTATTAGTTTTAGTCATGTTCATTCTCCTTTTAGTCGTATCAAGTTTCAGTCGACTAAAAGTCTGAGCATTTTAGTCTTATTTTAGTCAGAATTGTCCAGGACCATTTTAGTCTAGTTTTAGTCAAAGATTGTATTTAGCCAAACCCATTTTACAATTCAAACAAGGTTATCTTATTATTATATTATCGTTACCTTATAGACTCAAGAATACATTCATTCCCCGGATGGATGGATGGATGGATGGATGGAAGAATGGTGATGGATGGATGGATGGATTATTTTGTAATCTATATTTTAGTCTCGTTTTTATTCGTCAACGATATTTCCATTATATATTTAATCATCGTTATCGTCACATGACCAGCATTTTCGTTGCATCTCGTTTTCCTCAGCTGATAAATGTTTGTTGACGACGATATTTAGTCGTAATTTTCGTTGACGAAAGCAACTTTATACACAACTTGAGTGACGTCATCCACAAATGCAACAAGAGCCTCATCTGCTGCAGGAATATTCATCCCTGTCTGTTTAAGTCTGAACGTTTTTGACCAGGGTGGGGGCTGGGGGTCAGGAACTGAGCCTGAACTCAGAATTAATAGAAAGGCTTGAGGTCCAAACCCTGCCGACTCTGATCCGAGCAGAGGAGGAACTGGACCGACGCGTCCGCGAGCAGCGACCTTGGAAAACCTTGTGACATCCTATCACTCGCCAAGCCTCTGGAGATTAAAAAAAGAGAGCGGAGAAAGTGTTGGGGGGAAGGGAAGTGTTTATACAAGGCTTTAACGAAGTCAGCTGCTAATTAAGATGAGTGCTCCGTCGGCACATCTCTACTTGAACGGCTTCATGTGACGCGTCAGGGAAAAGCATCCCTGCAGGCAGAGCCGTCTGGGAGATTTGCGAGGCCCTGTGCGAAATGGCCGGGGGGGGGGAATTTTGGGGTTTTTCGGGTCGGATCGGGTGTCTATATGCGCAATTTTAACTCTCCAATTAGCAAAATACTGGATACCTTCCCCAGCCTCATCATCATCTGGGCTTGCCTCGACGCGGGGCCCCACGGCTGCTTGAGACCCGGTCGGATCGGTGATTTTTGTAACAAATTTATCAAACGAGCCTTTCAGAGAGGCATTAAACTCTTCCATTTTCTTTAGTTTTTTTCTTTTTTCATCCCCTGATGGGAATTTCCTGAATCTGTCTCGTTCTCTTGACATTGTGTGACAGTTTGTTCCACACTCCATCCGTCTGGATCAGAGCAGCTTGTGTCTGCGCTTGGTCTGATCAGTTGTATTGAACAACAGACACGCGCATCATTGCACATATATTCATTGATATGCACAGACTAGTACACATTTAGGTCTGTAATGGAACGTGACCGTTGATATTTATAAGGGAAAAAAGGAAAAAAAAAAAGGAAAAAAAAAACATTTTGGAAAAAAAAAAAAAAACGGCCCATAGCGCGAGGCCCCGTGCGGTCGCACGGTTCGCACACCCCTTGCGGCAGCAGGGAGTCATGGACACGTCCAACGCTCAGCTGCAGGGCCGCACTCACAATCGGAGGGGGTCTTTTTTGTACATTTATCAAATGCACTCGGTGTCAACACTGCGTCACGATCACGTGGCAATAAAGTTGCTTTCGTCAACGAAAATTATGACTAAATATTGTCGTCAACGAACGTTTATCACCTGAGGAAAAAGAGACGATTATTCTGCAAATTATGTTTAAACCTCGTAAAAAAACTTTACCAATCAACATTCAGAAAAGATTTGAAAAAAGAGAAAGCAAGTATACTGTAACTTAAAAGGAACAGAGATTTAAAAAAAAAAAACAAGATTCAGGACAAAATTGATGGAACGTTGTGTTTCTGTGAAAGGAATCAGTTTATGGAACGATCTGAATAAAGAAAACAAAGAATCCAAATCAAACATTACATTCAAAAGAACAATTAAAGCCAGTATGTTAAGTAAATATAATGAAATATGTTAGTTAAGTTTGATTGAGATACCCATAGATGGCGGTTATTTAATTTAGTTTTTTTTCATTTCTAATTTATGTTATTTGTGAATTTATTTCTTGGAAAAAGGGGCAGATTAGATAAGATTCTTCTTCTTTCTGCTCCCTTTTCATTCACAATTTATGAACATTTGTATTTGTATTTGTATTGAACTGTTTGTTTTATTTTTTGAATGAAATTAAGAATAAAATGAAAATGAAAATGAAACGAGACTCAACGAAAATGCTCAGACTTTTAGTCAACTGAAACTTGACACGGGAGAAAAGTAGAATGAACGTGTCTAAAACAAATAAAAACTAAATTGATAGCTTGACCCAAAGACTAAAACTGAAACAGGCTGAGAGAAACAACACTAGTTGAAAGGCTTCAGGGAATCCCCCCCCCGGTGAGTCCAGTTGAGGCCCGTCCTGCCTGACCGGTCTGCAGCCGGGGTGAGGGAGGCGTTGACGCGACCAGGTCCCTCTCAGGCCTGTCAGCGCCGCAGGAAGCCGTGAAACACCGCTGATGCAGGACAGAGCTCCCGTTAACGCCGGCGCCGGCTGCTCAGCTTCAGATTAACTGCTCATTTGCTCTCTGTATCTCTAGTCCTTCCCCCGAAGCATCCAGGGTAAATAACAACATCTCCAGCAGTGTTTCTTTTTTTTTATTATATCTTTTTATTTCACAAAAGAAAGGCAATTAGAAACATCCTTAATGGCGGTAGGTCTTACAATTTTCTTTTGTGCACGCATGCCAACTCCCGCCTACGCCCCCCCAAAAAAGGCCAAAAACATACACAAGTAATAAATAAATAAAAATAAATAAACTGGGGGAAAAAAAAAAGTGAGTGAATAAAAATATGGAAAATAACATCAGTAAGTAACAGTAGGGGCATCAAAACTCAAATACCTACAGATACATAAGATACATAAAGTAAATGACGGCAATAAAACAGCAATCAGCGTACAATGAAGTTCTCAAAACCAGAAAAAGATGGCCACGGTTCTATTTTTCCAATGTTAGTTTTTCTAATGGTAGAAAATGCTGTGAGTTGATCTATGAAAGTCTTAAAAGATGGCGGGGAATCGTTCTACCAAAATAAAAGTATACATTTTTTTGCAAAGTAAGTGATCAAAATGAAGCAGTGTTTCTGAGTTTTAAAGGACAGGTGAAAGGGAATACGTTGTGCTCTGATGTGACAGTAAGGATTGTGTTTTGCAGGGATGGGCTCCACCGGACCGGCGTGATGCCGCATTGGAATGAACTGTTGGTGATGGACGGGTGAGTAAGAAGAACTGGACACTCCCCCCCCCCGTGATGTCATCCTCAGGTTTCCTGAAGAGTTATATTGAAGCCTCTTTTGTCCTCGTATAATGCGGCGTCATTTTGTAAATAGGTTGAATGAACACACCCACCTCATGTCAATCACAGTTAGCCACTTTAACTAGCCTGGCCTAGCTTATGCTAACTTACGATGCTAAAAACATTATTATATTCATGATTAAATCCGTCCAAACATCCTTATTTCAAGTGGTGCAGAATTCTACACATTTATTTGTCACTTCGTAGACTGTTTTTACTTATTTACTTTTTTAAATCTCCTCTAGGCCTACGGTCGCCATGTTTGTTGATATCAGCGATCGACCCGCCACCGCCCCCTGGTGGACGCGCTGCCTAAGCTAAGCACAAGAGCTGCACCCGTCACAGGAGCGGTGATTTAATAAACGTTAACCCACCATAATGGCTTCGGATTCAAATTTAAACGCAGCTCTTCGTCGTCTGTGTAAAAGTGGGGCTCTACTGCCACCTAGTGGCACGGAGTCCTCGCTAGAAAACTGGACCCTAGCGGGGTCCAACACCGTACTGAAGACGGGTTTCCACTAATGAAGGTCTCAGTTAAGACCTGGGAACTGTAGCAGAGGGAAGGTCTTGGTTCCTTCAAATGTCGTTACAGTGACTACGTTTACATGCAGTCAAAATTCGGGTTATTGCTAATATTCCGGTTACTGAAACATTCGTAATATTCCGTTTACATGGTAATTAATCATTCGGGATATCAGGATCAAACCAGCGACGCGCGGAGAACGTGATGACGATTCCCGTCATTTCTGCTTCTTCTTCCTGTATCCAAATTCAAAACAAATGCTGCTTCGCGCAACTTTTCACTCACCTTCTTGTAAATCTCGCTATCCCGGTACTTTCTACCGTCTACAAATGTCAAAATGTTCATATCCTTCACTACATTTATGAAATAATTAGTCTCCTCCTCACTCCAAAAGTGTAGCGTGGTCTTGTGTTTCGCCGTGTTTATAAGAACTTCCTGGACTCAAAAGACCAGGATTCCTTGCGAACAGAGCATGCGCAGAAAACAAATTCCTGTTCCGTTTGATGGGGGTATTCCGTTTGGCGTTTACATGACCGAATATTTGGGTTTTAAAAGGAGTAACCCAGGGGTCATATTCGGGTTTTTAAAAACCGGAATATGAGCAAATTCAGGTTATTCAAAGGGGTTATTGGTGTTTACATGGCTGTGCAAATTCGGTTTATTGCCAAAATTCGGGTTTTAAGGGTTATTGAGTGCATGTAAACGCAGTCAGTGTTGGACCCGGTAGGATCCACTGAATCCACAGAAACAACGACGAGTGGGAGGGGTACCAGGGCCATTTACAAAGTACTGTATATCAATATGGCAGGCAAGGCCCTATAAAACCTACCCAGACCCCCCTAGTGGAGACCAAAGCAGGTCATTTAATTTAAACCTCAAGAGAATCGAGAAAGAAATATGTTTTCCAGGTGACAACGTCCACAAGTTGCTCTCCTGGTGGAAGATAAAACAAAAAAAAAGAAAAGCAGTCACCTCCTGATATTCACCAGCGATCGGGCCTGAGCCCGAGCCAGCGCCGGCGCTCTCTTAAATCAGACGGGTTTACGACGGACCGTTAAACACGGGCCTCGGCTCTCTTCTGGTCCTCGTTCTCACACTTCAGCTCAACCGCTCGGACCCAGAAACTAGGAACCGGGTCCAGAGACCAGAGATGTGTGTTTCAGCTGTGTTTATGTGTGGTTCCCGCTGAGCACGTTGCTATGATGGACGGTGGAACTTGTTTTGATCCGGGCCCTCCTTTCCTGTGATGGAAAAGAATGATGTCTGTAATTACAGCGCCGAGCGGCGGTACCAGGATTATCGGGTCAGAACCAGCAACGAGAAGCTCTCCAAACGGAGCGTTCTGCTGAATCAGATCTTAATCTCTTTATTTCCCAGGGAGATGAATTCCTGTCTTATCAAGAGCGAAAATATTTTCTTAAACTTGAAAAGTACAAGAGGGAGTAAAATCTATTTAAGCTCCTTCAATAAACATTTGTCGATTATAACTTGGTTAGAAATTCTTGGAAACTTGATGAAAGTCAGCTGCAGTTTTGGCTCTAAACTATAAATATTCTGGTTTGTAATTAAACGTTTTAAGTTTGTCACGTGAGAAACAGTTATGATTGATGATGTTCTTGTTTACTTTTGGTCTAATTAGTTCAGAGTTTAGAGGGAAAAACCTCACAAGTTGGGGGTTTTCATGCTTTTCCACTCGTGCTTCGTTCTGCAGTTGAACTTTGGAGGAAACGTCTCATTACGTTTGCAGAGGTGACGCTATCAGTCAGAGATGTGCTGGTAGGGATTAACGGTTAAACCTCAGCGCCCTTGAGCAATCATTAACTGGTCTGAGAGGTTGTGTGCGTGGGTGGGGGTGTGGGTGTGTGGGTGGGCGTGGGTGGAATCTCTGAACCGTTAGAATAACATCAAACTCCTAAAACCTTTTTTTAACCTCAAAGCAGCGTGGAAATAAATGAGACCTGAGAGATTTGGTTCAAAAATGTAACTTTACAGGGGGCGGAGTCACGAGAAAGTACCACTAGAGACCAAAACAGAGGGCGGCGTCATGAGAAAGTACCACTAGCAACCAAACAGGGGGCGGAGTCACCAGAAAGTACCACTAGAGACCAAACGGGGGGCGGGGTCACGAGAAAGTATCCCAAGAGACCAAACAGGGGGCGGAGTCACGAGAAAAATACCACTAGAGACCAAACAGGGGGTGGGGTCATGAGAAAATACTACTAGCAACCAAACAAGGGGGCGGGGTCACCAGAAAGTACCACTACGAACCAAAAAAGGGGGCGGGGTTCTGAGAAAGTACGACTAGAGACCAAAAAGGGGGCGGGGACACAAAAAGGTACCACAATAGAACAAACGGGGTGGGGTCACGAGAAAGTACCACTAGAGACCAACAGAAAGTGGAATTGTTGCCTTAATCCAATCGATATTGAAGTTTTAAAAGCCATGTCGAACCAAATTGAAGCTCTTGAGATCGAGCTTTTAGTGCCAGATAATGCATCATAATCCGAGCTATTCCGGCATGTATACCAACGCACGCTTAGCCGAGCTAGCGACCGCCCGGGGACTCCCACTTCTGGAAGTGACGACACCGCGAAAGCCAGAATATCAACACAGTAGAAGAAGAAGAAGACGAACGACAAAGAAGGAACCAGAAGAACGCCGATGAAATAGTGCGTGTGTCGCCACCTAGCATCGCAGAGTCGAATGCACCTCACTAGGGCTGGGGATCGATTCAAATATCAAGAATCGATTCGGTTCCGATTCTTAAGATTCAGAATCGATTATCACGATCCGATTCGATCCGATTCGATTCGATCCGATATTGATTTGGGTTACTGTTAATAAAACTGTTTTTTCAGCGGTTGCATGAATTATATGACTGTCTAGTTATGCAACATATTAATACTAGTATTATGTTTAGATTCAACAGCAAGTATTGACAGCTAATGATGCTGTAAGGACCAATCACCTCCCAGAATGCTGATAGAACTGCTTTCAGAAACTAATCGTGTGGGTCAGAATTACCAAACAGATCCAGGGCAGCAAACAGAGGACGAAAGAAATAGCTTTTATTTTTTCCCCATTTATGAGAATTTGGTTTTTAACATTTATGCAAATGTAACCCCAAGACAGTATAATAAAGCAAAGAAATATAGACAATTTATGCAATTATAACCTAACACTTTAATGTTTTCATACCTTTAAACATATTTAAAGGCAAAAACATGGCACCAGTTATTCTCGTGTCCAACAAAATATTCCTTTTTTGGGCATAAACAAAAAAGTACCAAAAGTTGTAATGTAATATAAATTTTGATATTTTTATTTTTTATTTTTTTAAATCGATCTTTAGACATATGAATCGATTTTTAGGAATTAATATGAGAATCGATTTAAAATCGGAGAATCGATTTTTTCACACAGGCCTACACCTCACTCAATAATCGATTGTCTTCACGCCCATATATACTTGGATTTCTGGGGAAGTCCAGTTTAATCCTTAGCTGGATTGTTGCCAATAGCTGGATTTAGATGATTTACATCACCTCTAGTGGCACAAAGTGGTATTACAAGGCTTGCCAGAATGTTCCCACTCGTCACCACAGCATTCTCAGTCATTCGCAGTCTAAAGAAAGATGCCTTTATTCTTGCAGATGGTTTCAGTTGGACAACATGATCTCAAATAAATATCAAATAGCGGGTCCAAGTCCAGCCAGTGTCGGGCCGAACCGCAGCCGATCCCAGCAGAGCTGGAATATTCATGATAGCAAAGTAATGTTGATTTGCAGCACGATGCTGAAGACAGAAGAGAGGCATCAGAAGTTCTCTTTAGTGACCATGTGGATGATGTCACAGGGTTTCTGTCCACTTCTTCTTCTTCCCGGTCTGCGAAGGAGCAAATGAGTGCTGGTCCTGGATACATCTGGACTCTGTGGGGTCGTATCAGTACTATTCATTACAAAAGAACTAAACCTGCAACTATGTCAGCATTTGTCACAAGAAGAACAATAACTGACCTCGGCGTGTGATATCCGATACAGGCGAGGCTCCTGTTTGAATCACTGTGGACTTGAGAAAAAGTCAGAATAAAGGAGGGCGTGGAGTCTTTTATAGCGTCAGATTTGTGCTAGAAACCTGGCAGGATCAGATTTACACATAAAAACCCGTTTATTAATTCTGTTGGAGGCGTTGGGAAGACCGGTAAGGCGGGAACATGGGCAAAAGGACCAGCAGGGGAGGAAACATGGACCAGACTGATGTAAAAACCCACTGAGAGGCTAAGAAACTAAGTTGTTGACAGTCGGGACAAAGGGGAACAAAGGAAGTCCCTTGCAAGGAGGGAAGATGTATTTAGTTGTTTTGTGTGCGTTTGTGAATGTTTCTACTCTTTCTTTCACATGAAACCTTGTTTCAGTTTGCTCGCTGTTTCAATCATTCACCCGCTGCACTGGAATGTGAGCGAGTTACACATTCAGGGAATGTCAAGGTTAATGAAACCCGCCTCTGATAACAGGATTAATCTCTACGAAAAGGAAGAAAGTGGCTTTTAACTCGCTGAACTCGGCTCTGGGAGGGATTTTCTCTCCTCTCTTTCTGCAGAAGTTGTTTTAGGGCCTAAAAGTAGGAGCTCGTCGCCGTATTTTTAGCCCCGAAAACTTCGGCCTGGCAATCATCATCCTCCCTCCTCTGGGCTGCTGGTCACCAAGGTTCTTGCGGTGCGTTTCCACGGAAACCAGACGAGTGAGTCACCCGACGAATTCAGCCGTTCGGTTTCTGGGAGGCGAGGCCTGAGTTTTCCACCCCACCTCCCCCTCCAACGCAACAGCAGCAGCAGTGACTGGAAAAGGAAAGTTGGGGGAGCAAAACGGTGGCTGGATGGTGGCTCGCTGCCCAGTCCTGCCCTTAACCCCCCCCCCTCCCCGTCACAGGCCCTGCTTTCCCACAATTCGATTGGGTTTTCCTCTCACTCATTTCCAATGTCATTACCCACTGGTCTTTGTACCTTTCTGTGACAGGACACAAACTAATCGCTGAAATATGCAGCTCTGTGTGAGAGTCGCTACGTTTCCCTGCAAGACACCCCCACCCCACCCTACCACCCCCCCCCCACCCCCCCCCCCCCCCCCTCTTATGTTTGGATTTTGATTGCAGGCCTCGATTGAACCCACTTCCTGTGGACTTTCCTTCGGTTTCTGCTGCCAGTCGGAGCTTTGATTGGTTCATCCTCGGTATCTGTGTCGTCCTCAGTTTTTCTGAGTGTTTTTCAGGACACACAACCCCCCTCCCTCCCCCGGTCCCTCTGGGGAGGAGGCCCGGCCCACCGGGCTCCCGGCTGACTCAGACCGGACCCACCCTGCAGATGTGTAGGGCAGAGGGGAAAATGGAGAACATATGTCTAAGCGCCAGAGTGACAGGAGATTGAATGAATGAATGAATTAATAAAAATAAACAGTAACATCTTCATATGCACATAGGTTTGAAAAAAGGAGCAGGAAGAAGTTTACACTTTTTCCTAGTTCCTACCCCTTTATAACTTTATATATCTACACAATTTCCATATAAATATAGTCTATATAAATACTACGTAAACATGCCCATTACTACATAATTATCCATATAAGTATATAGAAAATATAAATATGACATACATATTATATCAATATATAGAAAATACAAATATTATATAAATCTATATAAATATACACTATATAAACTACATAAATATCCCTATAAATATATATGTATGCTACATACATAATAAATATATAACATATAACATAATTATAACTATCCTTCTCAGCATATAATATATACTACATAAATATCCACATAAATATCTAAACATATCTTAAGCAAGTATAATATACTACTTTTCCTTATTTTATTTGTTTATCACACTCCTCGTTAACCCATTTCCTCTTCCATATACCTGTTTATAAATTTTCTTTTATGTTAGTACTTTGTTTCATTTCCTGCTCCAAACTGTTCCAGAGTCTCCACAGTTCGATATGCACATGCTTTTTCATTGTTGTTCGTACTTTACGTTTTCTAAAATTTAATTCCCCCCTTAGATTACAGCCCCTTTCTCTCTCTGTGAACATTCCTCTGATATTTTTTGGTAGTAGATTATTCCTTGCTTTGAACATTATTTGCCCTTATCGGCTTATCGGCTGTAGAAGCTTCTGTAGGTGTTTCCCCAGAACTCTACGGAGTAACATAGATATGGTAAGAACAGTGAACAGTATAAAGTATGTAATGATTTATGATCCAGAACGTGTCTTATTTTCCCAAGAATTGCAGTGCACTTTGCCAGCTTTGCTCTCACGTGGTTTACGTGTGGTCTCCAGCAGATTTTGTGTTCCAGGATTACACCAAAACATTTTATTTCGTTTACTTTTTCTATTTGTGTATTGTCTATTATTAGATCTACATGAGATTCTGTTTTATGTTTTCCAAACAACATAATCTTAGTTTGGCTCCGATTTAGTGATGGTTTGTTTCTATCAAACATAATTTTCATAATTTTAGTTTGTGTATTTCTGTTGTAATTATGTTCAAAATCTGCTGCAGACTCTCCCCAGAACAGAAAATATTTGTATCGTTTCAGTATTTTTGATACCCTGCAAATGTCGTTGATGTATAATATAAACAATTTTGGGCCCAATACCGACCCCTGTGGTACTCCACAAGTAATTTCCATATCTTCTGATTTATAATCACCTATTTGTACAAACTGCTGCCTGTTTCTTAAAAAGCTCTTCAGCCATCTCAACCCAACCCCCGCTTATAACGTACCTTTCCAGTTTATTTAATGTGTTGTGATCAATTGTGTCAAAAGCTTTTTTTAAGTCCAAAAATACTCCAACTGCATTTTTTTTGCTGTCTATACAATTTGTGATTTCTTCTATTAACTCAATAAGTGCTAAAGATGTTGATCTGTCTGTTCTGAATCCATATTGACTGTCTGTAAGCAGATTGTGTTTTTCAATTCATTTGTCCAGTCTGTCTGTAAAAGGTTTTTCAAGTATTTTGGAGACTTGGGGGAGTAAAGAAACAGGCCTGTAGTTTGTAAAGTGGTGTCTATCTCCAGTTTTAAACAGCGGTATTACTTTAGCTTTTTTCATTTTGTTTGGAAATGTACCTACATTGCAGATGTGGTTTAGTGGTTTTGCAATTCCTTCAATAACATTCTTCACTGTTGTCATGTCAATATCATTCCAGTCTGGAGAGGTTTTGTTTTTACAGTTTCTTACTGTTTCCGTGATTTCTTTTTCATCAATGGCTCCTAGAAAGATTGTACTTGGGTTTCTGTCCCCCACATCTTCTACAACCCCACATTCTGTTGTCTCTGGTTTCTTTATTTTTGTTGCTAATTCTGGTTCCACGTTTACAAAGAATCTGTTAAAACCATTCACCACATCTTCCATATTATTCATGGTAACTTCCGGGTAACTTTTCTTTTTTGATCCATTTCTCACTATGCCATTTAGGACATTCCATATACCTTTAATGTTGTTTTTAGTTTTTTCCAATAATTTATTATAGTAGTCTTTTTTACATGTCCTCATAATATTAGTTAATTTATTTTTATATTTGTTATACTTTTCCTCTGCCTCTATAGTTTTATGCTTTCTGAATTGTCAATATAATTTATTTTTCTTTTTGCAGGCATTTTGTAGCCCCTTGGTGACCCATGGACTGTTTGTATGATTATGTATATTACTGTATTGCTTTTTAGGGCAGTTTTTATCGTATAATAACTTGAATATTTTTCCTCATATGCTTTATCAACATCTTTTTCCTTGTAAACAGTTCTCCAATTTTGTATCATTAAATATGTTTTTAGTGCAGTCATGGCTTCCTCTGTTTTCACCCTTATATATTTATCATTTTTGGTTTCCTTTTTCTTTCTATAATTACAGTAATATACAATAAACACAGGTAGGTGGTCACTGATGTCTGTTAATAATAGTCCGCTTTCTGGATTGTTTTCCAAAATGTTCGTAAATATATTGTCTATTAAAGTGGCACAGTGAGAAGTGATCCTGCTTGGTTTGGTAATTGTTGGATAGAAGCCCATGCTGAACATTGAGTTAATAAACTCTTCTGTCATTTTATGTTTCACGGTTTATTTAGGCCAGAGGTGTTTTAACGATTCGGAGAAAGTTCTGATTAATCTGTAAAGCGCTCACCTTTAGCCCCGGCGGTTGCTGATAACCCTGGAGAGGCCGGGTCCTGTATACATTAATGAAACGGGCCTCCATCGCCCGAGGGATCTGGGCGATGCAACAAAGGAACTTTCTTGAACATTTATTTATATTTTACAGCTTTATCTAATCTGTGAGCTGATTATCAGTTAGTTTCAGTTTCATTCTGTCACTGCGACTTTATCTGAGCTGATTCAGCAAGACGCTGCAAAAACTTAAAGAAAAGCCTCATCTCAAGCAAATAAGTGGACTGTTTTAATAGTTTTAATGTTGAGAAAAAAAGGCGAAATTTCGACTTTATTCTTGAAATTGTATTTCAACATTAATCGCGACATTTCAACTTTTTTCTTTAAATTTTATTTCAACATTAACCTCGACATTTCGACTTTTTTATCGACATTCGACAAAATTTTTGTTTTCATTACGCACTTCGAGAAAAGAGTCGAAATGTTGAGAAAAAAGTTGAAATGTCGAGATTAATGTTGAAGTACAATTTCGAGAAAAAAGTCGAAATGTTGACCGGCCCGGGCCTCCATCGCCCTAGGGATCTGGGCGATGCAACAAAGGAACATTGTTGAGCATTTATTGACACCTTACAGCTTTATCTAATCTGTGAGCTGATTATCAGTTCGTTTCAGTTTCATTCTGTCACTTTGACTTTATCTGAACTGATTTAGCAAGACGCTGCAAAACCTTAAAGAAAAGCCTCATCAAAAGAAAATAAGTGGACTGTTTTAATAGTTTTAAGAATTCTAGCCAAAGTTATTTTTGCTTAAAATAAGACAGTTTTGACCTGAGGGTCTGTCTTTCATGGAAGAGTATAAGGGCCAGGCAGGAGAAAAATAGAAATAATATTTTAGAGGAGGAAGATTTTTTTTTCATTGTGCACTTCAAGAAAAAAGTCGAAATGTCGAGAAAAAAGTAGAAATGTTGAGATTAATGTACAATTTCAAGAAAAAAGTCGACATGTTGACTGGCCCGGGCCTCCATCGCCTGAGGGATCTGGGCGATGCAACAAAGGAGCATGCTTGAGCATTTATTGACATTTTACAGCTTTATCTAATCTGTGAGCTGATTATCAGTTCTTTTCAGTTTCATTCTGTCACTTCGACTTCATCTGAGCTGATTCGGCAAGACGCTGCAAAAACCCATTATCAAAATAAGTTATTGTAGCTACAATAAAAATTTGATAAACTTTTAATTTGGTTTTATAGAAATATTGCTTCAGCAAAAATATCATAAAATAATGATTATTATAATTTTTTATCTAATTAAAACAAAAATACATTCATGATTAAAAATATTTGTTGAAAATATCTTAAAAGTTTTAAAATCTAAATAGAAAATTGATTTTATTGGTCATTTTTATTCAAACATTTTAATTTAACTTTACTTTAACTTCTCAGCCTCCCCGGGAAAGTCTACGCCAGGGTACTGGAGAGGAGATTACGGCCGATAGTTGATCCTCGGATTCAGGAGGAACAATGCGGTTTTGGTCCCGGTCGTGGAACACTGGACCAGCATTATACCCTCCGCAGGGTGCTCGAGGGTTCATGCACCCAACCAGTCTACATGTGTTTTGTGGATCTGGAGAAGGTATTTGACCGTGTCCATCGTGCCATTCTGTGGGGGGTCAGAGAGTATGGAGTCCGGGGCCCTCTACTAAGGGCTGTCCGGTCTCTATATGATCGGAGCAGGAGTTTGGTTCGCATTGCCGGCAGTAAGTCAGACTTGTTCCCGGTGCATGTTGGACTCCGGCAGGGCTGCCCTTTGTCACCGGTCCTGTTCATAATTTTTATGGACAGGATTTCTAGGCGCAGCCAGGGGCCGGAGGGGATCCGGTTTGGGGACCACAGGATTTCATCTCTGCTTTTTGTAGATGTTGTCCTGTTGGCTTCATCGGACCGGGACCTTCAGCATGTGCTGGGGCGGTTTGAGGCCGAGTGTGACGCGGCAGGGATGAGAATCAGCACCTCCAAGACCAAGGCCATGGTTCTCCACCGGGAAAGGGTGGCGTGCCTTCTCCGGGTGGGTGGAGAAGTCCTGCCTCAGGTGGAGGAGTTCAAGTATCTTGGGGTCTTGTTCACGAGTGAGGGAACGATGGAGCGTGAGATTGACAGACGGATCGGTGCAGAGTCCGCAGTTATGCGGTCATGGTGAAGAAGGAGCTGAGTCGAAAGGCGAAGCTCTCGATTTACCGGTCAATCTACGCCCCTACCCTCACCTATGGTCATGAACTTTGGGTAGTGACCGAAAGGACGAGATCGCGGATACAAGCGGCCGAGAGGAGTTTCCTCCGCAGGGTGGCTGGACGCTCCCTTAGAGATAGGGTGAGGAGTTCGGTCACCCGGGAGGAGCTCGGAGTCGAGCCGCTGCTCCTTCACATTGAGAGGAGTCAGCTGAGGTGGCTTGGGCATCTGTATCGGATCCTCCTGGACGCCTCCCTAGGGAGGTGTTCCAGGCATGTCCCACCGGGAGGAGACCCCGGGGAAGACCCAGGGCACGCTGGAAAGGCCGGTGTGTGAAATCACACACCGGCCTTTGGAATCTGCAAGAGAGAAAACAAATGAACAGAAATGAGAACAGGCAGAGACACAAACAGCAACCAGTCCAGGGGCCTCATGTACAAAACGTGTGGTGCACAAAAAACGTGCGTACGCCACTTTCTACGCTCACGGTCGGATATACAAAGAATGATTTGAACGTAGAAAGTTGCGGTCTTTCACGCACACACCAAGGCTGGCGTACGCACTTTTCTGATGTTTTGTTCATTGGGGACACACTCGGGTGATGCAGTGAAGTGCAGAATATGAGGAAACGTGAGGTCAACAATAAGTTCACGACCACGTGAAGGAAACGACAGTCCCCACATTACCAGATAAGTTACACAAGAGTGGAGCTGCAACAATCTTACAATCAACCACATGATCTGAACAAACAACTAAAGGCAGGAGCTCAACGATGGAACCAGCAAATCCCGATGGAGCTTTGGCTCCGTTAGAGGAACCTGCTGATGCATCAAATCACACCGACCTGCTGGTCCAGGACTAAGACTGGACCATCAGCTGGTTTAGGTACCAAGAGGATTCTTCTGGATCTCTGCCCTGAACTGGACCAGCTGCTCCGGTTCAGACCAACATGATGCTTCAGCTGGAGCTGCAGGTCGGACATCTCAGTCACCATGGCGACCGTATGGGACGGGTACTGGAGATAAAAGCCAGATCCTAAAACATCCCATAACTGTGTCTGGACAGAAAAACATTAAAATACATTTTGCAGCGAAGAAACGGTTCTGTAAAGTTGTCTTTTAAAATAAAACTAATATGTCACGGAAAGGTTGGTTGGTACGAACTGATGTGACTCAGAAATGAATGAATGAAGTTGAATGAATGAAGTTTTTACTGTTTGTTTAGGCAACTTTCAGAGTCTGATATGGAGTCGGCTGCAGGTGCTACAGGATCCAGAAAGTGTTTCTCCAGTGATGGAGTCCGGGATATAGACCGGTCTCTCCTCCTGCGGATGCAACACTCCGAGTTGCAGCAACTTTGCTCTTTATTTCTCACGTTTGCACCTCGATAATTGGATGGATAATTATCTTCATTTGTATATGTATTTGAGGGAGGAGACAGGGCGGAATATTGTGCTCCCGCATGTGCGCTCAAATCCACGCTGATTGTGAAGGAACCTGCGTGGATTTAGGCGTACGCACAGTTTTGAACATCCAAATTTTTTTCAAAAATTCCACGCACGGTTTCACGTTGAAATCCACACACTCTGAATCAAGACTAGGCTACTGGGATTATCAGTTCCCCAATTATTTGACCTTTCTAAAACAGAGTGCCCCCCCTCTCCCTCCACCGTTTCGAGGCTGAATCATGCTGCATTATTCATCAGAGGACTCTGATTTGTTGAGTTAAGATCCCAGAGGCCGACCCGGTGCTGATCCACAACTGCCCTCTACACCACACGGGAGGAAGGTCGTCTAAATGAAGACATCACCACACCTTTTTGTGCCTTTTGACCAATCGATTATTATCAGCGGGGGGGTGGGGGGCGGTTGGCAATGTCTAAGCAGACGGGGTAAAGGTGAGAATGCAATATAGCTAGGAGAGGAGTGGCAGGGGGGAGGAGGAGTGCATTGTATATAAGAACCTGAACTCGTCCCAGGTCACCCAGTCACCCAGTCTCAGTCTCAGCTCCGACACGTCGTCCTCTGATCAACCAGCACGACTTCCTTCACCATGGAGTTCAGACGCCAGAGCAGCCAGAAGAAAATCTCCACCTCCACCAGGATCTCGGGCCGAAGTATGCAGGGCAGGAACTACTCCCACAGCGTCAGCGGTGGCGCCGGCGGCAGCGGCGTCCGGATCTCCACCGCCTCCTACGGCTTAGGCAGCGGGGGCGGCTTCTACAACTACCAGCCCGGCAGCTACGCCTCCACCGCCATGACCATCGGGAATGAGAAGATCGCCATGCAGCATCTGAACGACCGCCTGGCCGCTTACCTGGAGAAGGTGAAGACGCTGGAGAAGGCCAACCATACGCTGGAGATCAACATCAGGGAC
>NC_084598.1:38194153-38201653 GCF_033807715.1 Cololabis saira
CCACCATACATCAATCTAAAGTTGCTTGGTCATGTGACGATAACGATAATTTAATATATAATGCAATATCGTCGACGAATAAAAACTAGACTAAAATGCTCAGACGTTTAGTCGACTGAAACTTGACACGACTAAAAGGAGAATGAACGTGACTAAAACTAATAAAAACTAAAATGATAGCTGGACCCAAAGACTACACTAGAACTAGAACTGAAACAGGCTGACTAAAACAACACTAGGATGACCCCACCACCCTCATCGGCTGTTTCCTCCCCAACAGGAACTCTCCGAGTTGCGCGCCCACATCACGCAGGTCGGCGTGCACGTGGACGTGGACGCTGCCAAAGGGCTGGACCTGTCCAAGATCATGGAGGACATGAGGGCCAAGTACGAGAAGATCATTGTGAAGAACAAGGAGGAGCTCGAGGCGTGGAGCGAAACTCAGGTACGGCGGGAGTCACCCAGGTGAACCAAGGGGGGGGTTCAGAGGTCGGGCTTGACGAAGCATGACGTGTCTTTATCTCGTCTTCAGATCACAGAGGTTAAAGTGAAGATGACAGAGACCTCGACAGCCCTGAAGATGGCCATGACCGAGGTGACCGAGACCAGGAGGAGGTATCAGGGAATGGAGATTGAACTTCAGGCCGCGCTCAGTCTGGTAAGAATCTGCTGTCCTCCCTGACCAATGGTCCCTGGACCAATGATCCCTGGGGTGGGTGTATTTTGAACCTCATTGTTTTCAGGTCTTGGACCTCTGTCGGCGTCATTATAGATCATTGATCTGAACCTGGAACTAGTGAAGGACTACGTAGGGATAGAAGCAACAAAAATGATGCAAACTTTCTGGTTCTGTCTTACGCGTTAGAGAGGAACTTCCTTATATGGTCATGGTATAGTGCACGCCCCCTCAGGAATCTGACCAATCAGACTATGCTGAAATGAGGAAACCGAGTTTGGAGCTTTGGGAGTTGTGCAGGTGGCAGAAATTAAAGTAAGATGACAAGAAATTGGCTTTAAAGACTCCTTTAAGGCCAATTTCTTGGGGGCTTGGGTATTTTAACTTCATTGTTGGACTTGGACATCTGTCTGTGACATTTAGTGGTGGGGAGAAAATCGATATTGCAATATATTGTTGCACTCTCTGTCGCAATAAATAATCGATAAACTGACAGCAAATATCGATATTTTATTTATACAACACACATAATTGATTTAGGCGGTTGTCACCGCACTATTGTTCATGCACTTTAACTTGTCCAGCTGTACAGTGTTTACATTTACAAGCCTAGGAGGCAGTGAGGCTCTATACAAATGCACTTTCTTTGTACATTGTTTTGGCATTGAATAAATGCATAACTACACGTTTTCCTCTTTATGGGTATCTTTTTTTTCAGTCACATATATCGTGATATATTGTTGATGAAATTTCTTACAATATATCGAACATCGTAGATATTGTGTATCGTGATATTATCATTATCATTGGCCACATATCGCCACAGTATTGAATCATGAGTTACCCGTATCGCCCACCCCTAGTGACATTATAGATTATTGATCTGAACCTGGAACTAGTGAAGGATTACGAAGGGATGGAAGCAACAAACGATGAGGCAAACTTTCTGGCTCTTACACGTTAGAGAGGGATTTTATGTTGTCGTGTTGCACGCCCCCCCGAGAATCTGACCAACCAGACGATGCTGAAATGAGAAAAACGGGTTTGGAGCTTTGGACGTTCTGCAGGGGGCCAAGTTACTCCGCAGACCCCAGAAATTAAAGTAAGATGAAAGGAAATCAGCTTTCATGCCAATAACAGTAGACCCTCCTACTCCTTTCCCCAAAACAACAACAACGAACCATTAAAATCAACAAAATGCCCTTTTTTAAGAACATTTGAATTCTTTTAACACCAGGATAGCTTGATCCTGCCAAATCCGGCCAACTTCTGCAGCTTTTCCGGCCCACTTTTGGCTGTTTATTTGTTTATTTAAAAGGATCCCCAGTTGACGCCAAAATGAAAGCTAGTCTTCCTGGGGTCCAGACAATAAAATACAAAATCAAACATACAATCAATTCATAAAGTACAACTGTGATTGACAACATTAGCTCATGGTGAGTCTGGCTGTCTGAAATTTCCCTCACATCCCCAAGACATGGCCCTTTCTGGGCCTTTCGGGCCACGCTGGACCCCCACAATAGTAAGTAAGTAAGTAAGTAAAGTTTATTTATATAGCACCTTTCACAGATATAAAATCACAAAGTGCTTTACATTAAAAGAAGGCACACAAATTAAAAGAGATTAAAAAGAAAAGATACCAATAGTATACATATATATAAAAACCTAGATAAAATTAACAAGGTACAGAAAACAGCACTGGGCTGGCATGTTAAAAACATAGTCGCAACGCACATTAAAAACATAGCAGCAACGCAGAGACACAATAAATAAACGGTTAACCAAAAGCCTGTCTGAATAAAAACGTTTTCAGCTGCTTCATGAAGCCTTCACATGATTCTAGAAAACGCAGTTGTGAAGGGAGAGCATTCCATAGTTTAGGCGCAACAGATTGAAAAGCACGGTCACCTCTGGATTTATAATGGGTTTGAGGGACAGACAGTAACGATTGGTGTGCTGATCTAAGAGCCCGATTTGGCGCATAAGGTAGGAGGAGGTCAGTGATGTATTGTGGTGTTTGGCCATGCAAAGCTCTGAAAGTTAGCACCAGTATTTTAAAATGGATGCGAAATTTAATGGGAAGCCAGTGAAGAGAGGATAAAATTGGAGTGATGTGTGTTCTCTTACTACTACTAGTTAGAAGCCGGGCTGCTGCATTCTGGACAGTTTGGAGACGATTTAAGGAGGTCTGATTTAAACAGGTAAAAAGAGAATTACAATAATCTAAGCGAGAAGAAATAAAAGCATGAACAACCATCTCCATCTCAACCTTGGTAACCACGGATCTTAATTTAGCTATATTCCTTAATTGGAAAAAGCATGAACTCACCAGATGACTGACATGATTGTCGAGTGACAGAGACCCCATATATTGTTTTATTTTTGGGATATGATTTTCAGGAGCAACTATAAGGGCTTCTGTCTTGTCTGAATTTAATTGAAGACAGTTATCAACCATCCAAATCTTAATTGCATCCAAACAGTTGTTAAAAATGGACAATTGGTTAAAATCGTTTGGTTTAAAAGAACAATATAACTGGATGTCATCAGCATAAAAATGATAAGAGATAGTGGTCGTATCCCAAGTCAAACTTCACTCAAGTTTGGTCATCATCCGGCTCATGCAACACAGTCCGTTAACGTCTTCCCAGATTAGACTCGAAGGTGTCTACTATCTGGGTTCCACCCATCGGTTCTGCAAAAACACGCCAATAACCTTTTGATTGGTCCAGAAACTAAAGCAAGTCTTGGTGTACGGGTAATCAGAAAGCCGGATTCCTCTGCTAACAGCTGTCTGTAAAACAGAAAGTGAACTCCTTCACCTCCTAACAGATTGCGTCCCTGGAGGCGGCGGTGCACGACGTCGACGCGCGCTACAACATCGAGGTGGAGAAGTACAACGTGATCATCTTGAGGCTACAGGAGGAACTGACTCAGATCCGCAGCAACATCCAGCTGAACACGACCGAGTATGAAATCCTGCTGGACATCAAGGTGAAGCTGCAGGCCGAGATCGCCGAGTACCGGAGGCTGCTGGAAGGCGAGATAATGTGAGTACCAGGAATCCCAAAAATACACGCTACAGTGAATGCAACACATAAAAGTGCAGCATCTTTTTGCTCTTTTGCATATAATAGTCAAATGAGCTTCATGCAAAAAATGAAGCTGCTTTGATATGGAAATGAAAAGGGATCCGTCTGGGTCGATATGATGCTCCCGCCGCCACATGATAGGCTCAAGTAGGGTTGCCACTAGGGATGTCCCGATACCATTTTTTTCACACCGAGTACGAGTATTTTAATTTGTGTACTCGCCGATACCGAGTAGCCTACCGATCCGATACTTGGACCACAAAAATAACTAGGCTAAAAATGCAATGAATTGGAAGACAGGTTTTATTTGCAACAGAAATTCAATTTTAAACAAAACTCAGCCGGCCGGTCTTTCCTCCGTGCTTTAGTCTCATCGCAGGTACATCAACTGCGCATGTGCGGTGCTTCACCTGAAGCCGTCCGTGTGAAACAACATAAACAATCAAATAGAATTTAAAAAACAGGCTAAATGAAATGATTTTACACACTCTTGTACAGTAGGTGGTGGTATGCACCTTAAAGTTGGTTGCGATCCGCCAATAAAACAGAGAAGAAGAAGAAGAAGAACATAAACAATGACATTGCTACAGTCGGGTTATATATAGTGATACGTGGGTGAGACTGGCAGTGCCGTTTCAGGCAAGATAGTGACAATTAATGTAAGCGGGATGTCAGCAGGGTGGACATATTTCAAAATAAGGGACGACGGCAGAAGCAAGACAGACTGCGGGCTGTAGGCGCGGCTAACCGGCTAACATGGCTAACCGGCTAACGTGGCTAACGCGGCTAACCGGAATGTAACAATGGGATTGTTTATGTTGTACTGTGAGTTACGTGGAGTGTTTAATAAAGTTCCCTGTGAGTAAGGGTATCACTCAACCGTCCAATTTGTATAATTAAGGAAGATAGAATTTACTGAAACATGGAACAGCTGGCTACAGCCACAGAGCAGCAGCTCTGCTGCTGCTGCTCAGCCAGGCTGCAGATTGACCCGGGGAGCCGCGGGGCGGCTCAACATCTCCCTCTAGCGGCGCTAACCAGTAACTACAACAACAATGAAGTATCGGTGCGTGGTATCGGAGACTTTTTGCGAGTACGAGTACGAGTACATGAGGGCAGTATTGGCCCCGATACCGATACCAGTATCGGTATCGGGGCATCCCTAGTTGCCACCCGTCCCGTAAAATACGGAATTGTCCTTTATTTGAGAAAAAAAAATGTGGGGGGACAACAGGACCTGCTGCGTCTGTGCCAGATCTTTATATGTTATTACTATTATTATATACAGTATATATATATATATATATATATATATATATATATATATATATATATACTGTATATAATAATAATAATAATAATAATGTATGTGCCAGACAGCTGCTGCATCTGTGCCAGATCTTTATATGTTATTACTATTATTATATACAGTATATATATATATATATATATATATATATATATATATATATATATATATATATATATATATATATATATATATATATATATTTTGGGGCTTTTTTTTTGGCTCCTGCGCTGCTGAAATCGGGGCGTCCCTTATTTCTATTTCTGAAAGGTGGCAACCCTAGGCTCAAGTCATGGCCACTTATACCCCTTTTCCACTAAACTGGTTCCAGGGCTGGTTCTAGGCCGGTGCTAGTGTTGGTTCAACTTGCGAACCCGCTGAGTTTGCTTTTCTACAACTCGGGTGCTAAGAGGAGCTACATCATTACGTCACTGCAAACGTCAGTTACGTCGCTGTGTTTGTGTGAAAGTTGCAGCAACAACCAGGTATCTGCTCTAATAGGACTTGGTCCTCGTAGCTCCTCCGTGGACACATCTCTAAAAGACAGATTGTCTCCTCCTCAGACCCATGATGCTTTGCTGCATCCAGATTCATTCTTATTTGAAAATGTCTCTGTCTCCCATGCTATTGCCGTTGGTCTTAACAACTCCGCCCCCCTTGGTGCTACCTTGGAACTGGTTCTTCTGGCCCGGAGCCATTTCTTTGTCAGTGGAAACAGAAAGCCCGGTTCCAAACTAGAGCACTGGCCCAGAACCGGTTTGCTGGAAAAAGGGCACTTAGCGGTCCGACGTACGCGGAAACTGCGACTTAATTGGCTTATGTTCTGTTGTTTCTTTCTCCTCGTCAGTGTGGAGGAACCCGCTACGAAGAAGGTCCAGACCAAGGTGGTGACCATCGTTCAGACTCTGGTGGACGGCAAGCTGGTGTCCGAGAGCCAAGACGTCCAGGCCAGTGAAAAAATCGAGCCAATGTAAAAACAAGCTTTACAACAAAAATAAAGAGAACACAAGTCCCAGATCAGACCTGTTGAGAGTGTTTTTTTTTCAGCTTTAAATAATCAAACAAAAGATCCGTTGCAGCTTCAACTCTGCATGTTTTTATAGAGCTACACTCATAAATAACCTTTAAACCAATAGATCAACATTTCAAGAACTGCTGTTTGCTTATTTTTCTTCTTGTCAAGATTGAGACGAAACATATTTACAGCATGAACATGAATGTTGTTTCTCCGTGGCATCACAACTACACTGGGGATGTATATTAATAAAATTAAACAAAGCCTCAAATGTTTGCATAATTAGGGCCGTGGTCTAGGTTCAGCTACCGATCGCTTGGCCCTTTAGGTAAATCTGAGTCCTGGGTTTTCAGATAAGAGATAAAAAGGAACCACACAGACACACACACACACACACACATCGGCTCGTTCACATGCATGCTGGCTCTGTAGTTTTTTGGGGTTAGTTAATCGCGGTAGCTTAGCTCAGATTGTGATTGGATCTCGAGACCTGGGACGGTTGCTGCTCGTGTTTCTGCCGGTTCCGCGCTGGTTTCGTGTCTGCTCTGTTTTTGTTTCTTTTTTTTTTTTTTTTTCTTTTAGATTTCTAGTGCTCGACGTGCTGACGGATGTCACCCCCCCCACAAAAAAACAAAAAACAAAAAAACAACTTGGTTTGTATGTGTATATATGTATGTGTATGCGTATGTATGCATATATATATGTTTATACCGTATTTTCTGGACTATAAGCCGCACCTGTATATAAGCCCATCCGCTCTATTTAAAAAAAAAAGATATGCAAGCCGCAAATATTTATGTTGTTAGATAGTTACTACATGTACAGAACCATTTTGAACTGTAAATGATGTACATGTTTGTACCTAAATAGATCCTTTCCTAACAGTGTCTTTTAACACGGCAGCAACTTTGCTGATTAAAACTGGACAGAACCAAGAGAAAATAACCAGTATTTATTTATGTATTTATCTGTTTGAAATCTGCTTCTACCTACTTCTATCTGCTAAAGAAGAAGTAGCGTATTCTTCTTTGCATTTATTTTGTCTTAGTTTTTATTCTAATTCCGGTTAGAGCGCCCGAGCGGTGGAAGAAAAATCCACAGAATAGCCGCACCTTTGTATAAGCCGCATGGTTCAAGACCTATGAAAAAAGTAGCGGCTTATAGTCCAGAAAATACGGTATATTAAATATAGTAACAATGCACATATATATGCCGTAGGTTCTTACCAGCATGGTATTAACCATTAATATGTGTGCAGACAAGGTGAAAAAAAAAAAAAAAAAAAGATAAAAAGGAACAATTATTTCTATTTTAAGGGTAATACGGCCATGCTGTCCTCAACCAGCTTTGGGTTGGCCTCCGGGGTGGTGAGGTTCTGGATTTACTGGAGGTGGTCCGAGTCCGTTCC